>NW_027459097.1:0-97500 GCF_050624435.1 Tenrec ecaudatus | reverse complement strand
AACCCTATCTCTAACCCTAACCCCTAACTCCTAACCCTTACCCTAACCCTAACCCATAACCCTAACCCTAACCCTAACCCCCAACACTAACCCTAACCCTAACCCTCACCCTAAACCTTAGACTAAGGCTTTCCCTAACCCTATGCCTAAGCCTAATGCTAACACTAAGCCTAAAACTAAGCCTAACCCGAAACCTAAGCATAACCCTAACATTAAGCCTAACCCTAACCTAAGCCTAACCCTAAGCCTAACCTAACCGTAACCCTAAACCTAAGCCTAACCCTAACCCTAACCATAAACCTAACCTTAACCCTAACCCTAACACTAAGCCTAACCTTAACGCTAACCCTAAGCATAATACTAACCCTAAGCCTAACCCTAACCCTAACCCAAGGCTTAATCCTAACCCTAACCCTAAACCTAACCCTACCCCTAAACCTTAGCCTAAGCCTTACACTAATCCCAACCCTATGCCTAAGCCTAACATTAACCTTAAGTCTAAACCTAAGCCTAACCTAACCCTAAGCCTAACCCTAAGCCTAACTTAAACCTACCCCTAAACCTAACCCTACCCTAAGCCTAACCGTAAGCCTAACCCTAACCCTAACCCTAAAACTAAGCCTAACCCTAACCATAACACTAACCCTAAACCCTAACCCTATCCCAAACCGTATAGCCTAATCCTAACCGTAACCCTAACAATAACCCTAACCCTATACGTAATTCTAAACCTAACCCTAAAATCTAAGCCTAACCCCAACCCTAAACCTAAGCCTAACCCTAAGCCAAACCTACCCCTAACACTAAAACTAACCCTAACCCTAAGCTTAACCCTAAACCAAACCCTAGCCCTAAGCCTAACTCTAATTATAATACTAACCCTAACTCTAGCCCTAACCCTAAACTGACCCCAGAATAACCCTAACCCTAATCCTAACCCCTAACCCTAACCCTAAACACTAACCCTAACCCTAATGCTAAACCCTAACCCTAACCCTAACCCTAAACCCTAACCCTAACCCTAACCTTAACCCTAAACCTAAACCCTAACCCTAAACCTAAACCTAACCCTAACCCTAACCCTAATCCTAACCCTAACAGTAACCCCTAACCCTAACCCTAACCCTAACACTAACCCTAACCCTAACCCCTAACCATAACTCCTAACCCTAACCCTAACCCCTAAACCTAACCCTAACACTAACCCTAAACCTAACCCTAACCATAACCCTAAACACTAACCCTAAACCTAACCTTGAACCCTAACCCTAACCCTAACAGTAACCCTAACCCTAACACTAACCCTAAACCCTAAACCCTAACCCTAACCCTATCTCTAACCCTAACCCTAACCCTACCCTAACCCTAACCCTAACCCTAAATCTAAACCTAACCCTAACCCTAACCCCTAACCCTAACCCTAACCCAAACCCCTAACCCTAACCCTAACCCTAACCCTAACCTCTAACCCTAACCCTAACCCCTATCCCCTAACCCTAACCCTAACCCTAACCCTATCCCTAACCCTAACCCTTACCCTTACCCTAACCTTAACCCTAACCCTAACCCCTAACCCGTAACCCTAACCCTAACCCTAAATCCTAAACCCTAACCCTAACCCTAACCCTAAACCTAATCCTTACCCTAAACTAAACCTAACCCTAACCCTAACCCTAACACTAAGGCTAACCCTAACCTTAACACTAACCCTAACCCCTAAACCTTACCCTAACCTTGTAGACTTACACTAACCCTAACCCTAACAAAAACCCTAACCCTAAGCCTAACACTAACCCTAAACCCTAAACCTAACCCTAATCCTAAAACTAACCCTAACTCTAAGCCTAATTCTAATCCTACAACAAACCTTAACCCTAAACTTTAACCTAAGCCTTACACAAATCCTAACCCTAACCTTAAGCCTAATCTTAACCCTAACCCTAAAATTAACCCTTACCCTAACACTAAGCCTAAACCTAATCCTAACACTAATCCCTAACCCTAAAATTAACCCTAACCCTAACTCTAACCTTATGCCAACCCCAACCCTAACCCTAACACTAAGCATAACCCTAACCCTAACACTAACCCGTAACCCTAAAATTAACCCTAACCCTAACCCAAATCCTAACACTAACCCTAACACTAACCCTAACCCCTAACCCTAAGCCTAACCCTAACCCAAACCCTAAGCCTAACCCTAAACCTAAACCTAACCCTAACACTAAGATTAACCCTAATCCTAACCCTAAACCTAACCCTAAGCCTAAACCTAAGCCTAACCCAAACCCTTAGCCTAAACCAATCCCTAAACCTAACCCAAACCCTAACCCTAACCCTAACGCTAACTCTAACCCTAACCTTAACCCTAACCTTAACCATAACACTAAGTCTAACCCTAACCCTAACACAAAGCCTAACACTACACCCTAATCCTAACACTAACCCCTAACCCTAACCCTCACCCTAACCCTAACCATAACCCTTAACCCTAACGCTAACTCAAACCCTAACCTTAAGCCTAAACCTAACCCTAACTCTAAGCCTAACCCTAACCCTAAGATTAATCCTAACCCTATCACTAAGCCTAACCCTAACCCTAACCCTAACCCTAAGCCTAACACTAAACGTAACCGTAAAGCTAACCCTAAGCATAACCTTAACCCTAACCCTAAGCCTAACCCTAACCTTTACCCTAACCCTAACCCTAACCCTAAGCCTAACCCTAACCCTAAGCCTAACCCTAACCCTAAGCCTAACACTAAACGGAACCTTAATGCTAACCCTAAGCATAACCCTAAGCCTAACCCCTAACCCTAACCCTAACCCCTAACCCCTAACACTAACCCTAACCCTAACCCCTAAACTTAACCCTAAACCATAACCCTAACCCTAACCCCAAAATCTAACCCTTACCTTAACCCTAAACCTAGCCTAAGCCTTACAATAACCCTAAACCTATGCTTAAGCCTAATGCTAACTCTAACCCTAACCTAACCCTAACCTAAGCCTAACCCTAAGCCTAACCTAACACTGACACTAAGCCAAACCCTAACCCTAAACCTAAGCCTAACTCCAAGCCTAACCTTAACCCTAACCCTTAGCCTAACCCTAACTCTAAGCCTAACCCTCACCCTAAGATTAATCCTAACCCTATCACTAAGCCTAACCCTAACCCTAACCCTAAGCCTAACACTAAACGTAACCGTAAAGCTAACCCTAAGCATAACCCTAACCCTAACCCTAAACCTAACCCTAACTTTTACCCTAACCCTAACCCTAACCCTAAGCCTAAGCCTAACCCTAACCCTAACCCTAAGACTAACCCAAACCTTTACCTAACCCTAACCCTAACCCTAAGCCTAACCCTAACCCTAAGCCTAACACTAAACGTAACCCTAATGCTAACCCTAAGCATAACCTAACACTAACCCTAAGCCAAACCCTAACACTGAACCTAAGCCTAACTCCAGCCTAACCCTAACCCTAACCCTTAGCCTAAGCCTAACTCTAAGCCTAACTCTAACCCTAAGATTAATCCTAAACCTAACCCTATTCCTAAGGCTAACCCTAACCCTAACCCTAAGCCTAACACTAAACGTAACCCTAACGCTAAACCTAAGCATAACCCTAACTCTAACCCTAAGCCTAAACCTAACCTTTACCCTAACCTTAACCCTAACCCTAAGCCTAACCCTAACCTTAAGCTTAAGCCAAACACTAAACGTAAACCTAACGCTAACCCTAAGCATAACCCTTAGCCTAACACCTAACCCTAACCCTAGCCCCTAAGCCCTAACCCTAACACTACCCCTAAAGCATAACCAGAATCTTAACACCCAAAACTAACCCTAACACTAACCCCTAACTCTAACCCTAACCCTGACCTCTAACCCTAACCCTAACCCCTAACCCATAACCCTAACCCTAAAGCATAACCCTAACCCTAACCCCAAACACTAAACCTAACCCTAAACCTAACCCTAATCCTAGCCTAAGCCTTAAAATAAGCCTAAACCTATGACTACGCCTAACGCTAACCCTAAGCCTAAACCTAAGTCTAACCCTAACCCTAACCCTAAGCCTAACCCTAAGCTAAGCCTAACCCTAAGCCTAACCTAACACTAAGCCTAAGCCAACCCTAACCCTAAACCTAAGCCTAACTCCAAGCCTAACCCTAACCCTAACCCTTAGCCTAACCCTAACTCTAAGCCTAACTCTAACCCTAAGATTAATCCTAACCCTAACCCTATCCCTAAGCCTAACCCTAACCCTAACCATAAGCCTAACCCTAATCTTTACCCTAACCCTAACCCTAACCCTAAGCCTAAGCCTAACCCTAACCCTAAGCCTAACACTAAACGTAACCCTAACGCTAACCCTAAGCCTAACCCGAAGCCTAACCCCTAACCCTACCCCTAGCCTCTAACCCCTAACCCTAAAACTACCCCTAAACCATAACCTGAACTTTAACACCCAAAACTAACCCTACCCCTAACCCTAACCTCTAAGCCTAACCCTAACCCCTAACCCTAACCCTAAACCCTAATCCTAACCCTAACCCCAAACGCTAAACCTAACCCTAACCCTAACCCTAAACATAGCCTAAGCTTTACAATAACCCAAAATCTATGCCAAAGCCTAACGCTAACCCTAATCCTAACCCTAAACCTAACCTAACACTAACCCTAAGCCAAACCCTAACCCTAAATCTAAGCCTAACTCCAAGCCTAACCCTAATCCTAACCCTTAGCCTAACCCTAACTCTAAGCCTAACCCTAACCCTAAGATTAATCCTAACCCTAAACCTATCCCTAAGCCTAACCCTAACCCTAAGCCTAACTCCAAGCCTAAACCTAACCCTAACCCTTAGCCTAACCCTAACTCTAAGCCTAACCCTAACCCTAAGATTAATCCTAACCCTAACCCTAACCCTAACCCTAACCCTAAGATTAATCCTAACCCTAACACCTAACCCCTAACCCTAACCCTAAAGCATAACCCTAAACCTAACCGCAAACACTAAACCTAACCCTAACCCTAATCCTAGCCTAAGCCTTACAATAACCCTAAACCTATGACTAAGCCTAACCCTAACCCTAAGCCTAACCCTAAGCTAAGCCTAACCCTAAGCCTAACCTAACACTAACCCTAAGCCAAACCTTAACCCTAAACCTAAGCCTAACACCAAGCCTAACCCTAACCCTAACTTTTAGCCTAACCCTATCTCTAAGCCTAACCCTAAGATTAATCCTAACCCTAACCCTATCCCGAAGCTTAACTCTAATCCTAACCCTAAGCCTAACCCTAAACTTTACCCTAACCCTAACCCTTACCCTAACCCTAAGCCTAACCCTAACCAAAGCCTAACACTAAACGTAACCCTAACGCTAACCCTAAGCATAAACCTAAGCCTAACCCCTAACCCTAACCTTAGCCACTAACCCCTAACCCTAACAGTACCCCGAAACCATAACCCGAACCTTAACACCCAAAATTAACCCTAACCCCTAACTCTAACCCTAACCGCTACCCCTAACCCTAACCTCTAAGCCTAACCCTAACCCCTAACCCCTAACCCTAACCCTAAACCCTAACCCTAACCCTAACCCCAAACGATAAACCTAACCCTAACCCTAACCCTAAACCTAGCCTAAGCATTACAATAACCCTAACCTATGCCTAAGCCTAACGCTAACCCTAATCCTAAACCTAAGCCTAACCCTCACCCTAACCCTAAGCCTAAGCCTAACCTAAGCCTAACCCTAAGCCTAACCTAACACTAACCCTAAGCCAAACCCTAACCCTAAACCTAAGCCTAACTCCAAGCCTAATCCTAACCCTTAGCCTAACCCTAACTCTAAGCCTAACCCTAAGTTTAATCCTAACCCTAACCCTATTCCTAAACCTAATCCTCACCCTAACCCTAAGCCTAACCCTAACCTAAGCCTAACCCTAAGCCTAACCTAACACTAACCCTAAGCCAAACCCTAACCCTAAACCTAAGCCTAACTCCAAGCCTAATCCTAACCCTTAGCCTAACCCTAACTCTAAGCCTAACCCTAAGTTTAATCCTAACCCTAACCCTATCCCTAAACCTAACCCTAACACTAACCCTAAGCCTAACACTAAACTTAACCCTAACGCTAACCCTAAGCATAACATTAAGACTAACCCTAACCCTAACACTAACCCTAAGCCTAATTCCAAACGTAACCCTAACCCTAAACCTAGCCATATATCTAACCCTAAGCCTAAATCTAAGCTTAACCCTAACACTAAACCCATCCCTAACCTTAAGCCTAACGCTAACACTAACCCTACCCCTAACACTAACCCAAACTATAACCACTAACCCTAACCCTAACCCTAACCCTAACACCTAAACCCTACCCATAACCCTACCCCTAACCCTAACCCTAACCCATAACCCTAACCCTAACACCCAACACAAACCCTAACCATAACAATAAACCCTAACCCTAAAACCTAAGCCTAACCCCAACCCTAACCCTAACCCCTAACCCCTAACCCTAACCCTAACCCTAACCCCTAAACCTAACCCTAAACCATAACCCTAACCCTAACCCCAAACGCTAAACCTAACCCTACCTTAACCCTAAACCTAGCCTAAGCCTTACAATAACCCTAAACCTATGCTTAAGCCTAACGCTAACCCTAACCCTAACCTAACCCTAACCTAAGCCTAACCCTAAGCCTAACCTAACACTGACACTAAGCCAAACCCTAACCTAAACCTAAGCCTAACTCCAAGCCTAACCTTAACCCTAACCCTTAGCCTAACCCTAACTCTAAGCCTAACCCTAACCCTAAGATTAATCCTAACCCTATCACTAAGCCTAACCCTAACCCTAACCCTAACCCTAAGCCTAACACTAAACGTAACCGTAAAGCTAACCCTAAGCATAACCCTAACCCTAACCCTAAACCTAACCCTAACCTTTACCCTAACCCTAACCCTAACCCTAAGCCTAAGCCTAACCCTAACCCTAACCCTAAGCCTAACCCAAACCTTTACCCTAACCCTAACCCTAACCCTAAGCCTAACCCTAACCCTAAGCCTAACACTAAACGTAACCCTAATGCTAACCCTAAGCATAACCTAACACTAACCCTAAGCCAAACCCTAACACTAAACCTAAGCCTAACTCCAGCCTAACCCTAACCCTAACCCTTAGCCTAAGCCTAACCTAAGCCTAACCCTAAGCCTAACCTAACACTAACCCTAAGCCAAACCCTAACCCTAAACCTAAGCCTAACTCCAAGCCTAATCCTAACCCTTAGCCTAACCCTAACTCTAAGCCTAACCCTAAGTTTAATCCTAACCCTAACCCTATTCCTAAACCTAATCCTCACCCTAACCCTAAGCCTAACCCTAACCTAAGCCTAACCCTAAGCCTAACCTAACACTAACCCTAAGCCAAACCCTAACCCTAAACCTAAGCCTAACTCCAAGCCTAATCCTAACCCTTAGCCTAACCCTAACTCTAAGCCTAACCCTAAGTTTAATCCTAACCCTAACCCTATCCCTAAACCTAACCCTAACACTAACCCTAAGCCTAACACTAAACTTAACCCTAACGCTAACCCTAAGCATAACATTAAGACTAACCCTAACCCTAACACTAACCCTAAGCCTAATTCCAAACGTAACCCTAACCCTAAACCTAGCCATATATCTAACCCTAAGCCTAAATCTAAGCTTAACCCTAACACTAAACCCATCCCTAACCTTAAGCCTAACGCTAACACTAACCCTACCCCTAACACTAACCCAAACTATAACCACTAACCCTAACCCTAACCCTAACACCTAAACCCTACCCATAACCCTACCCCTAACCCTAACCCTAACCCATAACCCTAACCCTAACACCCAACACAAACCCTAACCATAACAATAAACCTAACCCTAAAACCTAAGCCTAACCCCAACCCTAACCCTAACCCCTAACCCCTAACCCTAACCCTAACCCTAACCCCTAAACTTAACCCTAAACCATAACCCTAACCCTAACCCCAAACGCTAAACCTAACCCTACCTTAACCCTAAACCTAGCCTAAGCCTTACAATAACCCTAAACCTATGCTTAAGCCTAACGCTAACCCTAACCCTAACCTAACCCTAACCTAAGCCTAACCCTAAGCCTAACCTAACACTGACACTAAGCCAAACCCTAACCTAAACCTAAGCCTAACTCCAAGCCTAACCTTAACCCTAACCCTTAGCCTAACCCTAACTCTAAGCCTAACCCTAACTCTAAGATTAATCCTAACCCTATCACTAAGCCTAACCCTAACCCTAACCCTAACCCTAAGCCTAACACTAAACGTAACCCTAATGCTAACCCTAAGCATAACCTAACACTAACCCTAAGCCAAACCCTAACACTAAACCTAAGCCTAACTCCAGCCTAACCCTAACCCTAACCCTTAGCCTAAGCCTAACTCTAAGCCTAACTCTAACCCTAAGATTAATCCCTAAACCTAACCCTATTCCTAAGGCTAACCCTAACCCTAACCCTAAGCCTAACACTAAACGTAAACCTAACGCTAACCCTAAGCATAACCCTTAGCCTAACACCTAACCCTAACCCTAGCCCCTAAGCCCTAACCCTAACACTACCCCTAAAGCATAACCAGAACCTTAACACCCAAAACTAACCCTAACACTAACCCCTAACTCTAACCCTAACCCTGACCTCTAACCCTAACCCTAACCCCTAACCCATAACCCTAACCCTAAAGCATAACCCTAACCCTAACCCCAAACACTAAACCTAACCCTAACCCTAACCCTAATCCTAGCCTAAGCCTTAAAATAAGCCTAAACCTATGACTAAGCCTAACGCTAACCCTAAGCCTAAACCTAAGTCTAACCCTAACCCTAACCCTAAGCCTAACCCTAAGCTAAGCCTAACCCTAAACCTAACCCTAACGCTAACCCTAACCCTAACCCTAAGCCTAACCGTAACCCTAACCCTAACCCTAAGCCTAACCCAAACCTTTACCCTAACCCTAACCCTAACCCTAAGCCTAACCCTAACCCTAAGCCTAACACTAAACGTAACCCTAACGCTAACCCTAAGCCTAACCCTAAGCCTAATCCCTAACCCTACCCAAAGCCTCTAACCCCTAACCATAACACTACCCCTAAATCATAACCTGAACTTTAACACCCAAAACTAACACTACCCCTAACCCTAACCTCTAAGCCTAACCCTAACCCCTAACCCTAACCCTAAACCCTAACCCTAACCCTAACCCCAAACGCTAAACTTATAAACCTAACCCTAACCCTAAACCTAGCCTATGCTTTACAATAACCCTAAACCTATGCCTAAGCCTAACGCTAATCCTAATCCTAACCCTAAGCCTAACCTAACACTAACGCTAAGCCAAACCTTAACCCTAAACCTAAGCCTAACTCCAAGTCTAACCCTAATCCTAACCCTTAGCCTAACCCTAACTCTAAGCCTAACCCTAACCCTAAGATTAATCCTAACCCTAACCCTATCTCTAAGCCTAACCCTAACCCTAACCCTAACACTAAGCCTAACTCCAAGCCTAAACCTAACCCTAACCCTTATCCTAACCCTAACTCTAAGCCTAACCCTAACCCTAAGATTAATCCTAACCCTAACCCTAACCCTAAGATTAATCCTAACCCTAACACCTAACCCCTAACCCTAACCCTAAAGCATAAACCTAACCCTAACCGCAAACACTAAACCTAACCCTAACCCTAAACCTAGCCTAAGCCTTACAATAACCCTAAACCTATGACTAAGCCTAACCCTAACCCTAAGCCTAACCCTAAGCTAAGCCTAACCCTAAGCCTAACGTAACACTAACCCTAAGCAAACCTTAACCCTAAACCTAAGCCTAACACCAAGCCTAACCCTAACCCTAACTTTTAGCCTAACCCTAACTCTAAGCCTAACCCTAACCCTTAGATTAATCCTAACCCTAACCCTATCCCGAAGCTTAACTCTAACCCTAACCCTAAGCCTAACCCTAAACTTTACCCTAACCCTAACCCTTACCCTAACCCTAAGCCTAACCCTAACCAAAGCCTAACACTAAATGTAACCCTAACGCTAACCCAAAGCATAAACCTAAGCCTAACCCCTAACCCTAACCTTAGCCACTAACCCCTAACCCTAACAGTACCCCGAAACCATAACCCGAACCTTAACACCCAAAACTAAACCTAACCCTAACCCCTAACTCTAACCCTAACCGCTACCCCTAACCCTAACCTCTAAGCCTAACCCTAACCCCTAACCCCTAACCCTAACCCTAAACCCTAACCCTAACCCTAACCCCAAACGCTTAACCTAACCCTAACACTAACCCTAAACCTAGCCTAAGCCTTACAATAACCCTAACCTATGCCTAAGCCTAATGCTAACCCTAATCCTAAACCTAAGCCTAACCCTCACCCTAACCCTAAGCCTAAGCCTAACCTAAGCCTAACCCTAAGCCTAACCTAACACTAACCCTAAGCCAAACCCTAACCCTAAACCTAAGCCTAACTCCAAGCCTAATCCTAACCCTTAGCCTAACCCTAACTCTAAGCCTAACCCTAAGTTTAATCCTAACCCTAACCCTATCCCTAAACCTAACCCTAACACTAACCCTAAGCCTAACACTAAACGTAACCCTAACGCTAACCCTAAGCATAACATTAAGACTAACCCTAACTCTAACACTAACCCTAAGCGTAATTCCAAACATAACCCTAACCCTAAACCTAGCCATATGTCTAACCCAAAGCCTAAATCTAAGCTTAACCCTAACCCTAACACTAAACCCATCCCAAACCTTAAGCCTAACGCTAACACTAACGCTAACCCTAACACTAACCCTAACTATAACCACTAACCCTAACCCTACCCCTAACCCTACCCCTAACCCTAACCCTAAGCTATAACCCTAACCCTAACACCCAACACAAACCCTAACCATAACAATAAACCCTAACCCTAAAACCTAAGCCTAACCCCAACCCTAAACCTAAGCCTAACCCTAAGCCAAACCTACCCCTAACACTAAAACTAGCCCTAACCCTAAGCTTAACTCTAAACCAAACCCTAGCCCTAAGCCTAACTCTAATTCTAATACTAACCCTAACCCTAACCCTAACCCCTAACCCCTACCCCTAACCCTAACCCTAAATCCTAAACCTAACCCTAACCCTAACCCTAACACTAAGGCTAACCCTAACCTTAACACTAACCCTAACCCCAAAACCTTACCCTAACCTTATAGCCTAACACTAACCCTAACCCTAACAAAAACCCTAACCCTAAGCCTAACCCTAACCCTAAACCCTAAACCTAACCCTAATCCTAAAACTAACCCTAACTCTAAGCCTAATTCTAACCCTAAGTCTAACCCTAACCCTAAACCTTAGCCTAAGCCTTATACTAACACTAACTCTAAGACTAAGTTTAACCCTAAAGCAAACCTTAAAACTAACCCTAACCCTATCCCTAATCCTAACCCTAACCCCAAACCTTACCCCTAACCTTTACCCTAACCTTACCCTAGCCCTAAGCCTAACCCTAACCATAAACCTAAGCATAACGCTAAGGAACCCTAACACTAACCCTAACCCTAAATCTAACCCTGACCCTAACCCTAAGGCAAACCATAACCCAAAGCCAGACCTAACCCTAACCCTAAGCCTAAATCTAACCCTAACCCTAACCCTAACCCTACACATTAGCCTAACTCTAACCCTAAAGCTAACCCAACACTAACCCTAGGCCTAACCCTAACCCTAACCCTAACCCAACCCTAAGCCTAAACCTAAGCCTAACCATAACACTAACCCTAAGCCTTACCCTAACCCTAACACCAACCCTTACTCTAACCCTAAACCTAAGCCTAACCCTAACACTAAATTTAATCCTAATCCTAAGACTAACCCTAACCCTAAGCCTAAAGCTAAGCCTAACCCTAACCCTGACCCTAACCCTAACCCTAACCCTAACCCATAACCCTAACCCTAACAACCAATACTAAACCAAAACCTAACCCTAACCATAATCCCTATCCCTAACCCTACCCTAACCCTAAACCTAATGCCTAACCCTAACCCTAAACTCTAACCCTAACCCTAACCATAATCCTAAAACTAAGCCTAACACTATGCCTAAACCTAAACCTTAGCCTAAGCCTTCCACTAACCTTAACCCTAAGATTAGCCTAAACCTAAGCCTAACCCTAACCTTAACCCTAAGCCTAACACAAATCCTAACATTAAACCTAACCCTAACACTGTCCCTAACCCTAACCCTTACCCAAAACTCTAACTATAACCCGAACCCTAACCCGAAGCCAAACCCTAACCCTAACCCTATCCCTAACCTTAAACCATACCCTAACCCTAAGCCTAACCCTAAGCCTAACCCAAACCCTAACCCTAACCCTAAAATTAATCCTAACCCTACCCCTAACCCTACCCCTAATCCTAACCCTTAACCCTAACCCAAACTCTAAGCCTTACCCTAAACCCTAAGCATAACAATAACCCTAACCCTAAGCATATCCCTCACCCTAACCCTGACAAAACTCTAAACCTAATCCTAACTCTAAGCGTAATCATAAACTTAAACCTAACCCTAACCCTAACAATAACCCTAAGCCTAACGCTAACCCTAAACCTAAGCCTAAACCTAAACCTCACCCTAACCCTAACCCTTAACCCCTAACCCCTAACCCTAACCATAACACTTACCCATAACCCTAACCCTAACCATAACCCTAACCCTAACCCTCAACCTAACCCAACCCTATCTCTAACCCTAACCCCTAACTCCTAACCCTAACCCTAACCCTAACCCCCAACACTAACCCTAACCCTAACTCTCACCATAAACCTTAGCCTAAGCCTTTCCCTAACCCTATGCCTAAGCCTAATGCTAACACTAAGCCTAAAACTAAGCCTAACCCGAAACCTAAGCCTAACCCTACCCATAAACCTAACCCTAAACTTAAGCCTAACCGTAAGCCTAACCCTAACCCTAACCCTAACACTAAGACTAACCCTAACCTTAACACTAACCCTAACCCCTAACCCTTACCCTAACCCTTAGCCTAACACTAACCCTAAACCTAAAAATAACCCTAACCCTAAGCCTAACCCTAACCCTAAAACCTAAGCCTAAACCTATCCCTAAAACTAACCCTAACTCTAAGCCCAATTCTAACCCTAACCCTAAAATTTAGCCTAAGCCTTACACAAATCCTAACTCTAACACTAACCCTAACCCTAACCCTCAACCTAACCCTAACTGTAACCCTAACCTTAACCCCTAACCCCCTAAATATAACCCTAACCCTAACCCATAACCCTAACCCTAACCCCAAACACTAAACCTAACACTTACCCTAACCCTAACATTAGCCTAAGCCTTACAATAACCCTAACCCTATGCCTAAGCCTTACATTAACCGTAAGCATAAACCTAAGCCTAAGCCTAACCCTAACCCTAACCCTAAACTTAACACTAACCCTAACCCTAACCCTAAATCTAACCCTAAGCTTACCCCTAACCCGAACCCTAACCCTAACACCTAACCCCTAACCCTAACTCTAACCCTAACCGTAACCCTAACCCATAACCCTAACACTAACACCCAACACAAACCCTAGCCCTAACCATAAACCCTAACCCTCACCCTAAGCTTAATCATAACCCTAACCCTAAGCCTAACCCTAAACCTTAGCCTAAGCCAAACCCTAAGCCTAACCCTAACCCTAAACCTAAGCCTAACCCCAACACTAGCCATAACTCTAAGCCTAACCCTAAACTAACCCTAACCCTAATTCTATCCCTAACCCTAACCCTGACCTTAAACCTAACCCTAACCCTAACCATAACCCTAAACTCTAGCCCTAACCCTAACCCTAACCCTAAGCTTAACCCTAACCCTAACCCTAATCAAAACCGTGAAACTAACCCTACCTCTAAGGTTAAACCTAAATTTAAAGCTAACCCTAAACCTCAACCTAACCCTAAACCTAACCCTAAACCTAAGCCTAACACTAACCCTAACCCTAACCCTAACCCTAAGCCGAACCTTATAGCCTAACACTAACCCTAACCCTATCAATAACACTAACCCTAAGGCTAATCCTAACCCTAAACCCTAAGGCTAACCCAAACCCTAAAACTAAGCCTAACTCTAACCCTAATTCTAGCCCTATGTCTAACCCTAACCCTAAAATTTAGGCTAAGCCTTACCCTATCCCTAACCCTAACACTAAGCCTAACCCTAACTCTAAACCTAAGCCTAACCCTAAAACAAACCCTCAACCTAACCCTAACCGTAACCCTAACTTTAACCCCTAACTCCTAAACCTAACCCTAAACCTAACCCATAACACTAATCCCTAACCCAAAACACTAAACCTAACCCTTACCCTAACGCTAAACCTAGCCTAAGCCTTACACTAACCCTAACCCTATGCGTAAGCCTAACGCTAACCCTAAGCATAAAACAATGCCTAACACTAACCCTAAGCCTAAGCCTAACCGTAAACCTAACCCTATCCCTAAGCCTAACCTTAAGCCTAACCCTAACAATAACCCCTAACCCTAACCCTTACCCTAACACTAAGCCTAACACTAGCCCTAAGCGTAACCCTAACCCTAATCCGAACCAAAACCGTGAGATTAACCCTACCTCTAAGCTTAAACCTAAACTTAAACCTAACCCTAACCCTCACCCTAACCCTAACACTAGCCCTAAACCTAATCCTAACACTAAGTCTTACCCTAACCCTAACCATAACCATAACCCTAACACTAACCCTAAGCCTAACCCTAAGCCTTGACTTAACAATAACCCGAAGCATAACCCTAACCCTAGCGCTAACCCTAAACCTAACCCTAAACCTAAGCCTAACACTAACCTTAACCCTAACCCTAATCCTAACACTAAGCCTAACCCTAACCCTAACCCTAAAACTAGCCCTAAGTCTAACCTTAATCCTAAACCTAAATCTTACCCCAAATCTAACCCGAACCCTAACCCAAGGCGAAGCCTAACACTAATCCTTACCCTAACCCTATCCCTAACCCTAAAACTAACCCTAAACCTAAGCCTAGGCCTAACCCTAACCCTAACCCTAACCCGAAGCGTAACCCTAACCCTAAACCTAACCCTAACTTTTACCCTAAGCCTAAACCTAACCCTAAGCCTAACCCTAAGCCAAACCCTAACCCTAACCCTAAGCCTAACTCCAACCTAACCCTAACCCTAACCCTTAGCCTAACCCTAACTCTAAGCCTCACCCTAACCCTAAGCCTAACCCTAAGCCTAACTCTAACACTAACACTAACCCTAAGCCTAACTCCAAGCGTTACCCTAACACTAAACCTAACCATAAATCTAACCCTAAGGCTAAACCTCAGCTTAACCCTAAACGTAATCCTAACCCAAAACCTATCCCTAACCTTAAACCATACCCTAACACTAAGCCTAACCCTAAGCCTAACCCAAATCCTAACTCTAAAATTAATCCAAACCCTACCCCAAATTCTACCCCTAATCCTAACCCTCAACCCTAACCCTAACACTAAGCCTAACGCTAAACCCTAACCATAATCATAACCATAACTCTAACCCTAAGCATATCCCTAACCCTAACCGTAACCAAAACCCTAAGCCTAATCCTAACTCTAAGCGTAATCATAAACTTAAACCTAACACTAACCCTAACAATATCCCTAACCCAACCCTAACATTAAGGCTAACCCTAACCCTAATACTACCCGTAAGCCTAACCCTAACCCAAACACCAACCCTATACCTAAGCCTAAACCTAACCCTAAACCTATCCCTAACCACTAACCCTACCCCTAATCCTAACCCTTAACCCTATCCCTAACCCTAAGCCTAAACCTAAACCCTAAGCCTAAACCTAAACATAAACCTAACCCTAAGCATATCCCTAACCCTAACCCTAACCAAAACCCTAAGCCTAATCCTAACTCTAAGCGTAACCTTAACTTAAACCTAACCCTAACTCTAACCCTAAAAATAATCCTAACCCAATCCTAATAAGCCTAACCCAAACCCTAAACCTAACAGTACACCTAAGCCTAACCCTAACCCTAATCCGAACCCTAAACCTAAACCTAACCCTAACCCTAAACCAAACCCCAAACCCCTAACCCTAACCAAATCATAACCCTAACCCATAACACTAACCACCAACACTAACCCTAACCCTAACCATAACCACAAACCCCAACCCTAACCCGAAACCTAACCCTAACCCTTACCCTAACCCTAAACCTAAACCTAACCCGAACCTGAACGCTAAACCTAAGCCTTACACTAACCATTACCCTAAGCCTAACCCTAACCCTAACCCAAGGCTTAACCCTAAACCTAACCCTAACCCTGGGCCTAACCAAAAGCCTAAACCTAAGCCTAACGCTAAGCCTAAACCTAAGCCTAATCCTAAGCCTAAACTAACCCTACCCCTAAACCTAACCCTAACCTTAAGCCTAACCGTAAGCCTAACCCTAACCCTAACCCTAACCCTAACACTAAGGCTAACCCTAACTTTAACACTAACCCTAACCCCTAACCCTTACCCTAACCCTATAACCTAACACTAACCCTAACCCTAACAAAAACCCTAACCCTAAGCCTAACACTAACCCTAAAACCTAAGCCTAACCCTAACCCTAAAACTAAACCTAACTCTAAGCCTTATTCTAACCCTAAGTCTAACCCTAACCCTAAACTTTAGCCTAAGCCTTACACTAATCCTAACCCTAACACTAAGCCTACCCCTAACCCTAAACCTAAGCCTAACCCTAACCCTAAACCTAACCCTCAACCTAACCCTAACTGTAACCCTAACCTTAACGCCTAACCCCTAAACATAACCCTAATCCTAACCCATAACCCGAACCCTAACCCCAAACATTAACCTAACACTTACCCTAAACCTAACCCTAGCCTAAGCATTACACTAACTCCAACCCTATGCCTAAGCCTTACGCTAACCCTAAGCATAAACCTAAGCCTAACCCTAACCCTAAGCCTAATCCGAAGCCTAAACCCTAACCTAAGCCTAACCCTAAGCCTAACCAAACCCTAACACTAACCCTAAGCCTAACCCTAACCCTAAAGCTAACCCTAAGCCTAACGCTAACCTTAACCCTAACCCTAAAACTAGCCCTAACTCTAACCTTAATCCTAAACCTAAATCTTACCACAACTCTAACCCGAACCCTAACCCAAAGTCAAAGCCTAACACTAACCCTAACCCGAACCCTAAGCCTAACCTTAAGCCTAACTCTAAACCTAACCCTAACACTAAGCCTAACCCTAAGCCTAACAATAACCCCTAACCCTAAAAATAACCCTAACCCTAACCCCTAATACTAACCCTAGCCCTTACCCTAACCCTAAACCTAACCCTAGCCCTAACCGTAAGCCTAAACACTAGCCCTAACTCTAACCCTTACCCTAAGCTTATCCCTAACCCTAAACCTAACCAAAACCGTGAGACTAACCCTACCTCTAAGCTTAAACCTAAACTTCAACCTAACCCTAACCATCACCCTAACCCTAACACTAGCCCTAAACCTAATCCTAACACTAAGTCTTACCCTAACCCTAACCATAACCATAACCCTAACACTAACCTTAAGGCTAACCCTAAGCCTAACTCTAACAATAACCCTAAGCATAACGATAACCCAAGCCCTAACCCTAAACTGACACTAGAATAACCCTAAAACTTACCCTAAACCTAAGCCTAACACTAACCCTAACCCTAACCCCAATCCTAACACTAAGCCTAACCCTAACCCTAACCCTAACCTTAAACTTAACCCTATACCTTAAACTAGCCGTAACTCTAACCTTAATCCTAAACCTAAATCTTACCCCAACTCTAACCCGAACCCTAACCCTAAGTCGAAGCCTAACACTAACCCTAACCCTAACCCTATCCCTACCACTAAAACTAACCCTAAACCTAAGCCTAGGCCTAACCCTAACCCTAACCCTAACCCTAAGCATAATCCTAACCCTAAGCCTAAACCTAACCCTTAGCCTAACCCTAACCCTAAGCCTAACCCTAACCCTAACACTAAGGCTAACCCTAACTTTAACACTAACCCTAACCCCTAACCCTTACCCTAACCCTATAGCCTAACACTAACCCTAACCCTAACAATAACCCTAACCCTAAGCCTAACCCTAACCCTAAAACCTAAGCCTAACCCTAACCCTAAATCTAACCCTAACTCTAAGCCTTATTCTAACCCTAAGTATAACCCTAACCCTAAACTTTAGCCTAAGCCTTACACTAATCCTAACCCTAACACTAACTCTAACCCTAACACTAACCCTAACCCTAAGCCTAACCCTAACCCTAACCCTCAACCTAACCCTAACTGTAACCCTAACCTTAACGCCTAACCCCCTAAAGATAACCCTAACCCTAACCCATAACCCTAACCCTAACCCCAAACACTAAACCTAACCCTTACCCTAACCCTAACACTAGCCTAAGCCTTACACTAACCCTAACCCTATGCCTAAACCTTACGCTAACCCTAAGCATAAACCTAAGCCAAATCCTAACCCTAAGCCTAATCCTAAGCCTAACCCTAACCTAAGCCTAACAAACCCTAACACTAACCTTAAGCCTAACCCTAACGCTAAACCTAACCCTAACCCTAACCCTAAGCCTAACCCTAACCTTAACCCTAACCCTAAAATTAGCCCTAACTCTAACCTTAATCCTAAACCTAAATCTTACCCCAACTCTAACCCGACCCTAACCCTAAGTCGAAGCCTAACACTAACCCTAAACCTAACCCTATCCCTAAACCTAAACCTAAGCCTAGCCCTAACCCTAACCCTAAACTTAAGCCCTCCCTAACCCTAACCCTAACACTAAGCCATACCTAACCCTAACACTAACCCCTAACCCTAAAATTAACCCTAACCCTAACCCTAAACCTAACCTTAAGCCACCCTAACCCTAACCCTAACACTAAGCTTAAACCTAACCCTAACACTAACACCTAACCCTAAAATTAACCATAACCTTAACTCCTAACCCTAGCCCTAAGCCTAACCCTAAAACTAACCCTAAACCTAACCCTAACCGTAACCCTAACTTTAACCCCTAACTCCTAAACCTAACCCTATACTTAACCCATAACACTAATCCCTAACCCAAAACACTAAACCTAACCCTTACCCTAACGCTAAACCTAGCCTAAGCCTTACACTAACCCTAACCCTATGCCTAAGCCTAACGCTAACCCTAAGCATAAAACAATGCCTAACTCTAACCCTAAGCTTAACCCTAAGCCTAACCAAACCCTAACACTAACCCTAAGCCTAACCCTAACCCTAAGCCTAACCTTAAGCCTAACTCTAACAATAACCCCTAACCCTAAAAATAACCCTAACTTTAACCCCTAACCCTAAACCTTACCCTAACCCTAAGCCTAACCCTAGCCCTAACTGTAACCCTAAACAGTAGCCCTAACTCTAACCCTAACCCTAAGCTTAACCCTAACCCTAATCCTAACCAAAACCGTGAGACTAACCCTACCTCTAAGCTTAAACCTAAACTTCAATCTAACCCTAAACCTCACCCTAACCCTAACACTAGCCCTAAACCTAATCCTAACACTAAGTCTAACGCTAATCCTAACCATAACCATAACCCTAACACTAACCCTAAGCCTAATCCGAAGCCTAGACATAACAATAACCCTAAGCATAACCCTAACCCAAGCGCTAAACCTAAACCGACCCTAGAATAACCCTAAACCTAACCCTAAACCTAAGCCTAACACTAACCTTAACCCTAACCCTAATCCTAACACTAAGCCTAACCCTAACATTAACCCTAACCCTAAAACTAGCCCTAAGCCTAACATTAATCCTAAACCTAAATCTTACCGCAACGCTAACCCGAACCCTAACCCTAAGTTGAAGCCTAACACTAATCCTAACCCTAACCCTATCCCTTACCCTAAAACTAACCCTAAACCTAAGCCTAGGCCTAACCCTAACTGTAACCCTAACCCTAACCTTTACCCTAAGCCTAAACCTAACCCTAAGCCAAACCCTAACCCTAACCCTAATCCTAACCCTAAGCCTAACTCCACCTAACCCTAACCCTAACCCTTAACCTAACCCTAACTCTAAGCTTAACCCTAACCCTAAGCCCAACCCTAAGCCTAACTCTAACCGTAACACTAACCCTAAGCCTAACTCCAAGCGTTACCCTAACACTAAACCTAACCATAAGTCTAACCCTAAGGCTAAACCTCAGCTTAACCCTAAATTAACCCTAACCCAAAACCTTTCCTTAAGCCTAACCATAACCCTAACCTAACCCCTAACGCTAACCCTAACCCTAACACCTATCCCCTAACCCTAACTCTAACCCTAACTGTAACCCTAACCCATAACCCTAAGACTAACACCCAACACAAACCCTAACCCTAACCATAAACCCTAACACTAACCCTAAGCTTAATCCTAACCCTAACCCTAAACTTTAGCCTAAGCCTAACCCTAAGCCTAACCCTAAACCTAACCCTAAGCCTAACCCTAACACTAACCCTAAATCTAAGCCTAACCCTAAACCTAAACTAACCCTAACCCTAATTCTATCCCTAACACTAACCCTGACCTTAACCCATAACCCATAACCCTAACCCTAACAACAAATAATAAACCTAAACCTAACCCTAACCATAACCCCTATCCCTAACCCTACTCTACCCTAACCCTAACGCCTCACCCTAACCCTAAACTCTAACCCTAACCCTAACCATAAACCTAAAACTAAGCCTAACACCATGCCTAACTCTAAACCTTAGCCTAAGCCTTCCACTAAACTTAACCTTAAAATTAGCCTAAGCCTAACCTTAACCCTAACCCTAACCCAAACCCTAGTCCTAAACTTAAGCCTAACCCTAACCCTAACCCTAAACTTACCATAAGCCTAACACAAACCCTAACATTAAGCCTAACCCTAACCCTGTCCCTAACCCTAACCCTTCCTCCTAACCCTAAGCCTAACTACAACCCAAACCCTAACCCGAAGCCAAGACCTAATCCTCACCCTATCCCTAATCTTAAACCATACCCTAACCCTAAGCCTAACCCAAACCCTAACTCTAAAATTAATCCTAACCCTACCCCAAATTCTACCCCTAATCCTAACCCTAACCCTAACCCTAACCCTAACCCTAACCTTAACACTAACCCTACCCCTAATGCTTACCCTAACCCTATAGACTAACACTAACACTAACCCTAACACTAAGCCT
The DNA here is from genome assembly GCF_050624435.1 of Tenrec ecaudatus. NCBI lineage: Eukaryota > Metazoa > Chordata > Mammalia > Afrosoricida > Tenrecidae > Tenrec > Tenrec ecaudatus. The sequence goes on along the minus strand of NW_027459097.1, from coordinate 76,129 downwards.
AACCCTTAGCCTAACCCTAACCCTAACCCTAAACCCTAAGCCTAACACTAAACATAAACCTAACCATAACCCGAACCCAAATTCTAAGCCCAAGTCTAACCCTAAACCTACACTTTAGCCAAAGCCTAACATTAACCCTCACCCTAACACTAAGCCTAAGCCTAAGCCTAACCCTAACCCTAACCCTAACCCTAACCCTAACCCTATCCCTCAACCTAACCCTAACCCTAACCCAAACCTCTACCCCTAACCCTAAACCTAACCCTGAACCATAACCCTAACCATAACCCCAAACGCGAAACCTAACATTAACCCTAACCTAAACCTAGCCTAAACCTTACACTAACCTTAACCCTATGCCTAAGCCTAATGCTAACCCTAAGCCTAAACCTAAGCCTAACCCTAACCCTAAGCCTAACCCTAACCCTAACCCTAACCCAAACCCTAAGCCTAACCTAACACTAACCCTAAGCCTAAACCTAGCTCTAAACCTATCCCTAACCCAAGGCCTAAACTTAAGCCTAACCCTAAACCTAACCCTAACATTAAGCCTAAACCTAACACTAACCCCTAACTCTAAAACTAACCCTAACCCTAAACCCTGACCCTAACCCTAAAAATAACCCTAACCCTAACCCTAATCCTAATTCTAAACACTACTCTAACTCTAACCCAAACCCTAACACTTAGCGGAACCCTAACCCTATCCCTAACACTAAACCTAACCCTAAAACTAAGCCTAGCCCTAACCCTAACCCTAAGCCTAACCCTAACTCTAAGCTTAACCCTAACCTTTACCCTAAGCCTAACCCTAAGCCAAACCCTAAACCTAAACCTAAGCCTAACTCCAAGCATAAACCTTAGCCTAACCCTAACTCTAAGCCTAACCCCAACCCTAAGATTAATCTGAACCCTATCCCTAACCCTAAGCCTATGCCTAACCCTAACCCTAAACTAAAACTAACCCTAACACTAACCCTAAGCCTAACCCTAACCCTAAGCCTAACCCTAATACTAACCCTAAGCATAACCCTAACCCTAGCCCTAACCGTAAACTGACCCTAAACTGACCCAAGAATAACCCTAACCCTTACCCTAAACCTAAGCCTAACACTACCCCTAACCCTAACCCTAATCCTAACACTAAGCCTAACCCTAATCCTAAACCTAACCGTAAAACTAACCCTAAGCCTAAACCTAACCTTAACCCTAACCCTAAAAATAACCCTAACTCTATCCCTAATCCTAATCCCAACTCTTACGCTAACTCTAACCCTACCCTAACCCTAAGCAAAACCCTAACCCTAACCCTAACCCTATCCCTAACCCTATACCTAACCCTAAACCTAACCCTAAACCTATGCCTAGCCCTCACCCTCACCCTAACCCTAACCCTATGCCTAACCGTAAACCTAATCTTAACCCTAAGCCTAACCCTAAACTTTACCCTAAACCTAACCCTAAGCCTAAGCCTAAGCCAAACCCAAACCCTAAACCTAAGCCTAACTCCAATCCTAACCCTAACCCTAACCCTTAGCCTAACCCTAAACCTAAGCCTAAATCCAAGCCTAACCCTAACCCTAACCCTAAGCCTAACCATAACTCTAAACCTAAGCCTACACCTAAGCCTAACCCAAACCTTAAGCCTAACCCAAAGCCTAACCTAACCCTAACCCTAATTCTAACTCTAACCGAACCCTAACCAGAATCCTAACTCTAACCCTAACCCTAATCCTAACATTAACCCTAACCGCTAACCCTAACCCTAACCCTAACCCTAACACTAACCCCTAACCCTAAACCTAACCCTAACCCAAAACCAAAGCCTAAACCTAACCCTAACACTAAGCCTAACCCTAACTCTAACCCTAAGCCTAACCCTAACCCTAACCCTAACCCATACCGTAAGACTAACCCTACCTCTAAGCCTAACACTAAACTTAAACCTTAACCTAACACTAGCCCTAACTCTAATCCTCACACTAAGTCTAACACTATCCCTAACCCTAACCCTAAGCCTAACCCTAATACGAACCTTAAGCATAACCCTAACCCTAACTCTAACCCTAAACTGACCCTAAACCGACCCTAGAATAACCCTAACCCTAACCCTAAACCTAAGCCTAACACTACCCCTAACCCTAACACGAATCCTAACACTAAGCCTAACCCTAACCCTTAACCCCTAATCCTAACCCTAAACCTAAGCCTAACACTACCCCAAACTCTAACACTAATCCTAACCCTAAGCATAACCCTAACCCTAACTCTTACCCTAAACTGACCCTAAACCGACCCTAGAATAACCCTAACCCTAACCCTATCCCTAACCCTAAAACTAAGCCTAACCCTAACCCTAAGCCTAACCCTAACCTTTACCCTAACCCTAACCCTAAGCTTAACCCTATCCCTAACACTAAGCCTAACACTAAACATAACCCTAACGCTAACCATAAGCATAACCCTAAGCCTAACCCCTAACCCTAACCCTAGCCCCTAAGCCCTAACACTAACACTACCCCTAAACCATAACCTGAAACTTAACACCCAAAACTAACCCTAAACCTAACCCCTAACTCTAACCTTAACCCTAACCTCTAACCCTAACCCTAACCCCTAACCCCTAACACTAACCCTAAACCATAACCCTAACCCCAAACGCTAAACCTAACCCTAGCTCTAACCCAAAACCTAGCCTAAGCCTTACAATAACCCTAAACCTATGCCTAAGTCTAACCCTAACCCTAACCCTAACCCTAACCTAAGCCTGACCCTAACCCTAACCCTTAGCCTAACCCTAACTCTAAGCCTAACCCTAACCCTAAGATTAATCCTAACCCTAACCCTATCACTAAGCCTAACCCTAACCCTAACCCTAACCCTAAGCCTAACACTAAACGTAACCGTAACGCTAACCCTAAGCATAACCCTAACCCTGACCCTAAGCCTAACCCTAACCTTTACCCTAACCCTAACCCTAACCCTAAGCCTAAGCCTAACCCTAACCCTAAGCCTAACACTAAACGTAACCCTAATGCTAACCCTAAGCATAACCTAAGCCTAACCCCTAACCCTAACCCTAACCAAAACCTTAAGCCTAACCCTATGTCTAAGCCTAAACCTAAATTAAACCTAACCCTAAACCTAAAACTAATCCTAACCCTAACCCTAACACTAACCCAAACCCTAACCCTAACCCTAACACTTGCCCTAAGCCTAAGCCTGAACCTAGCCTAACACAAATCCTAACCCTAAACCTAAACGTAACCCTAACCCTAACCCCTAACACAAGCCATAATCCTAAAACGAAACCTAACACTTTTCCTAACCCTAAACCTTAACCTAAGCCTTACACTACCCTTAACCCTAAGATTAACCTTAGCCTAACCCTAACCCTAACCCTAAGCCTAACCCTAACCCTAACCCTAACCCTAAGCCTAATGTAACACTGAACTTAACACTAACCCTAAACCTAACCCTAACCATAACCCTAACCTTAACCCTAAGCCTAACACTAACCCTAACATTAAGCCTAACCCTAACACTATCTCTAACCCTAACTCTAACCCCTAACCCTAACACTTACTCTAACCCTAACCCGTAACCATAACCCTAAGTATAACCCGAAACCTAACCCGAAGCCTAACCCTAAAATTAATCCTAGCCCTAAGCCTAACCCCTATACCTACCCCTAATCCTAATCCTTAACCCTAACCATAAACCTAACCCTAAGCATATCCCTAACCCTAAATCTAACAAAAACCCTAAGCCTAATCCTAATTCTAAGAGTAACCATAAACTTAAGCCTAACCCTAACCCTAACAATAACCCTAACCCAACCCTAACACTAAGCCTAACATTAACCCTAACACTAACCCTAAGCCTAACCCTAACCCGAACCCGGACCCTAAACCTAAGCCTAAACCTAACCCCTAACCTCTAACCCTAACCCTAACCCTAACCCTAACCCTAACCCTAAACCCTAACCCTAACCCTAACCCTAAACCATAACCCTAACCCTAACCCTAACCCCAAACGCTAAACCTAACCCTAACCCTCACCCTAATCCTAAACCTAACCCTTACTCTAACCCTAACCCTAACCCTAACACGAATCCGAACGCTAAACCTAAGCCTAACCATAACCCTAAACCTAACCCTAACCCTAACCCTAACCTTAACACAAACCCTACCCCTAACGCTTAGCCTAACCCTATAGACTAACACTAACACTAACCCTAACACTAAGCCTAACCCTTAGCCTAACCCTAACCCTAACCCTAAACCCTAAGCCTAACACTAACCCTAAACCTAACCGTAACTCTAACCCTAATTCTAAGCCCAAGTCTAACACTAAACCTACACTTTAGCCAAAGCCTTACATTAACCCTAACCCTAACACTAAGCCTAAGCCTAAGCCTAAGCCTAACCCTAACCCTAACCCTAACCCTCAACCTAACCCTAACCCTAACCCTAACCCAAACCCCTAACCCCTAACCCTAAACCTAACCCTGAACCATAACCCTAAGCCTAACCCCAAACGCGAAACCTAACATTAACCCTAACCCTAAACCTAGCCTAAACCTTACACTAACCTTAACCCTATGCCTAAGCCTAATGCTAACCCTAAGCCTAAACCTAAGCCTAACCCTAACCCTAAGCCTAACCCTAACCTAAGCCTAACCCTAAGCCTAACCTAACAGTAACCCAAAACCTAATCCTAACTCTAAGCGTAATCATAAACTTAAACCTAACACTAACCCTAACAATAACGCTAACCCAATCCTAATATTAAGGCTAACCCTAAACTTAACACTACCCGTAAGCCTAACACTAACTGAAACAATAACCCTATACCTAAGCCTAAACCTACCCCTAACCCTACCCCTAATCCTAACCCTTAACCCTAACCCTAACCCTAAGCCTAAAACTAAACCCTAACCCTAAACCTAAACATAACCCTAACCCTAAGCATATCCCTAACCCTAACCCTAACCAAAACCCTAAGCCTAATCCTAACTCTAAGGGTAACCATCAACTTAAACCTAAACCAAACCCTAGCCCTAAAAATAACCCTAACCCAATCCTAACAATAAGCCTAACCCTAAACCTAACACTACACCTAAGCCTAACCCTAACGCTAATCTGAACCCTAAACCTAAGCCTAAACCAAACCCTAACCCTAACCCGAACCCCTAACCCCTAACCCTAACCAAATCATAACCCTAACCCATTACCCTAACCACCAACACTAACCCTAACCCTAACCATAACCACAAACCCTAACCCTAACCCGAAACCTAAACCTAACCCTTACCCTAACCCTAAACCTAACCCTAACCCGAACCTGAACGCTAAACCTAAGCCTTACAATAACCCTAACACTAAGCCTAACCCTAAACCAAGGCTTAACCCTAAACCTAACCCTAACCCTAACCCTGGGCCTAACCAAAAGCCTAACCCTAAGCCTAACGCTAAGCCTAAACCTAAGCCTAATCCTAAGCCTAACCTAACCCTACCCCTAAAACTAAACCTAAACTTAAGTCTAACCGTAATCCTAACCCTAACCCTAACCCTAACACTAAGGCTAACCCTAACCTTAACACTAACCCTAACCCCTAACCCTTACCCTAACCCTATAGCCTAACACTAACCCTAACCCTAACAATAACCCTAACCCTAAGCCTAAGCCTAACCCTAAAACTAACCCTAACTCTAACCCTTATTCTAACCCTACGTCTAACCCTAACCCTAAACTTTAGCCTAAGCCTTACACTAATCCTAACCCTAACACTAACCCTAACCCTAACCCTAAGCCTAACCCTAACCTTCAACCTAACCCTAACTGTAACCCTAACCTTAACGCCTAACCCCTAAACATAACCCTAACCCATAACCCTAACCCTAACCCCAAACACTAAACCTAACCCTTACCCTAACCCTAACCCTATGCCTAAGCCTTACGCTAATCCTAAGCATAAACCTAAGCCAAACCCTAACCCTAAGCCTAATCCTAAGCCTAACCCTAACCTAAGCCTAACCCTAAGCCTAACAAAACCCTAACACTAACCCTAACGCTAAACCTAACCCTAACCCTAACCCTAAGCCTAACCCTAACCTTAACCCTAACCCTAAAATTAGCCCTAACTCTAACCTTAATCCTAAACCTAAATCTTACCCCAACTCTAACCCGACCCTAACCCTAAGTCGAAGCCTAACACTAACCCTAAACCTAACCCTATCCCTAAACCTAAACCTAAGCCTAGCCCTAACCCTAACCCTAAACTTAAGCCCTCCCTAACCCTAACCCTAACACTAAGCCTAAACCTAACCCTAACACTAACCCCTAACCCTAAAATTAACCCTAACCCTAAACCTAACCTTAAGCCACCCTAACCCTAACCCTAACACTAAGCTTAAACCTAACCCTAACACTAACCCCTAACCCTAAAATTAACCCTAACCTTAACCCCTAACCCTAGCCCTAAGCCTAACCCTAAAACTAACCCTAAACCTAACCCTAACCGTAACCCTAACTTTAACCCCTAACTCCTAAACCTAACCCTAAACCTAACCCATAACACTAATCCCTAACCCAAAACACTAAACCTAACTCTTACCCTAACGCTAAACCTAGCCTAAGCCTTATACTAACCCTAACCCTATGCCTAAGCCTAACGCTAACCCTAAGCATAAAACAATGCCTAACTCTAACCCTAAGCCTAACCCTAAGCCTAACCAAACCCTAACACTAACCCTAAGCCTAACCCTAACCCTAAGCCTAACCTTAAGCCTAACTCTAACAATAACCCCTAACCCTAAAAATAACCCTAACTCTAACCCCTAACCCTAACCCTTACCCTAACCCTAAGCCTAACCCTAGCCCTAACTGTAACCCTAAACAGTAGCCCTAACTCTAACCCTAACCCTAAGCTTAACCCTAACCCTAATCCTAACCAAAACCGTGAGACTAACCCTACCTCTAAGCTTAAACCTAAACTTCAACCTAAACCTAAACCTCACCCTAACCCTAACACTAGCCCTAAACCTAATCCTAACACTAAGTCTAACGCTAACCCTAACCATAACCATAACCCTAACACTAACCCTAAGCCTAATCCGAAGCCTAGACATAACAATAACCCTAAACATAACCCTAACCCTAGCACTAACCCTAAACTGACCCTAGAATAACCCTAAACCTAACCCTAAACCTAAGCCTAACACTAACCTTAACCCTAACCCTAATCCTAACACTAAGCCTAACCCTAACCCTAAGCCTAACCATAACATTAACCCTAACCCTAAAACTAGCCCTAAGCCTAACATTAATCCTAAACCTAAATCTTACCCCAACTCTAACCCGAACCCTAACCCTAAGTTGAAGCCTAACACTAATCCTAACCCTAACCCTATCCCTAACCCTAAAACTAACCCTAAACCTAAGCCAAGGCCTAACCCTAACCCTAACCCTAAGCCTAACCCTAACCTTTACCCTAAGCCTAAACCTAACCCTAAGCCAAACCCTAACCCTAACCCTAATCCTAACCCTAAGCCTAACTCCAACCTACCCCTAACCCTAACCCTTAACCTAACCCTAACTCTAAGCTTAACCCTAACCCTAAGCCTAACCCTAAGCCTAACTCTAACCCTAACACTAACCCTAAGCCTAACTCCAAGCTTTACCCTAACACTAAACCTAACCATAAGTCTAACCCTAAGACTAAACCTCAGCTTAACCCTAAATTAACCCTAACCCAAAACCTATCCTTAAGCCTAAACCTAACCCTAACCCTAACCTAACCCCTAACGCTAACCCTAACCCTAACACCTATCCCCTAACCCTAACTCTAACCCTAACTGTAACCCTAACCCATAACCCTAAGAGTAACACCCAACACAAACCCTAACCCTAACCATAAACCCTAACACTAACCCTAAGCTTAATCCTAACCCTAACCCTAAACTTTAGCCTAACCCTAACCCTAAGCCTAACCCTAAGCCTAACCCTAAGCCTAACCCTAACACTAACGCTAAATCTAAGCCTAACCCTAAACCTAAACTAACCCTAACCCTAATTCTATCCCTAACCCTAACCCTGACCTTAACCCTAACCCTAACCCATAACCCATAACCCTAACCCTATCAACAAATAATAAACCTAAACCTAACCCTAACCATAACCCCTATCCCTAACCCTACACTACCCTAACCCTAACGCCTCACCCTAACCCTAAACTCTAACCCTAACCCTAACCATAAACCTAAAACTAAGCCTAACACCATGCCTAACTCTAAACCTTAGCCTAAGCCTTCCACTAACCTTAACCTTAAAATTAGCCTAAGCCTAATCCTAACCCTAACCCAAACCCTAGTCCTAAACTTAAGCCTAACCCTAACCCTAACCCTAAACTTACCCTAAGCCTAACACAAACCCTAACATTAAGCCTAACCCTAACCCTGTCCCTAACGCTAACCCTTCCTCCTAAACCTAAGCCTAACTACAACCCAAACCCTAACCCGAAGCCAAACCCTAATCCTCACCCTATCCCTAAGCTTAAACCATACCCTAACCCTAAGCCTAACCCACACCCTAACTCTAAAATTAATCCTAACCCTACCCCAAATTCTACCCCTAATCCTAACCTTAACCCTAACCCTAACCCTAACCCTAAGCCTAACCCTAACCTTAACACTAACCCTACCCCTAATGCTTACCCTAACCCTATAGACTAACACTAACACTAACCCTAACACTAAGCCTAACCCTTAGCCTAACCCTAACCCTAACCTTAAACCCTAAGCCTAACACTAAACCTAAACCTAACCGTAACTCTAACCCTAATTTTAAGCCCAAGTCTAACCCTAAACCTACACTTTAGCCAAAGCCTAACATTAACCCTCACCCTAACACTAAGACTAAGCCTAAGCCTAAGCCTAACCCTAACCCTAACCCTAACCCTCAACCTAACCCTAACCCTAACCCATGCCTCTACCCCAACCCTAAACCTAACCCTGAACCATAACCCTAACCATAACCCCAAACGCGAAACCTAACATTAACCCTAACCCTAAACCTAGCCTAAACCTTACACTAACCTTAACCCTATGCCTAAGCCTAATGCTAACCCTAAGCCTAAACCTAAGCCTAACCCTAACCCTAACCCTAACCCTAACCCAAACCCTAAGCCTAACCCTAACCTAAGCCTAACCCTAAGCCTAACCTAACACTAACCCTAAGCCTAAACCTAACTCTAAACCTAACCCTAACCCAAGGCCTAACCTTAAGCCTAACCCTAAACCTAACCCTAACCCTAAACCCTAACCCTAAATATAAGCCTAACCCTAACCCTAACCCTAATCCTAACTCTAAACACTACTCTAACTCTAACCCAAACCCTAACCCTTAGCGGAACCCTAACCCTATCCCTAACACTAAACCTAACCCTAAACCTAAGCCTAGCCCTAACCCTAACCCTAAGCCTAACCCTAACTCTAAGCTTAACCCTAACCTTTACCCTAAGCCTAACCCTAAGCCTAACCCTAAGCCAAACCCTAAACCTAAACCTAAGCCTAACTCCAAGCATAACCCTTAGCCTAACCCTAACTCTAAGCCTAACCCCAACCCTAAGATTAATCCGAACCCTATCCCTAACCCTAACCCTAAGCCTACGCCTAACCCTAACCCTAACACTAAAACTAACCCTAACACTAAGCCTAAGCCTAACCCTAACCCTAAGCATAACCCTAACCCTAGCCCTAACCGTAAACTGACCCTAAACTGACCCAAGAATAACCCTAACCCTTACCCTAAACCTAAGCCTAACACTACCCCTAACCCTAACCCTAATCCTAACACTAAGCCTAACCCTAATCCTAACCCTAACCCTAACACTAACGCAAAGCCTAACTCTAACCTTAACCCTAACCCTAAAAATAACCCTAACTCTATCCCTAATCCTAACTCCATCTCTTACTCTAACTCTAACCGAAACTCTAACCCTAAGCAAAACCCTAACCCTAACCCTAACCCTATCCCTAACCCTAAACCTATCCCTAACCCTAAGCCTAACCCTAACCTTTACCCTAAACCTAACCCTAAGCCTAAGCCTAACCCTAACTTTTACCATAAGCCTAACCCTAACCCTAAGCCTAACAATAAGCCAAACCCTAACCCTAAACCTAAGCATAACTCCAAGCCTAACCTTAACCCTAACCCTTAGCCTAACCCTAAATCTAAGCCTAACCCTAAGATTAATCCTAACCCTAACCCTAAGCCTAACACTAAACCTAACGCTAACGCTAACCCTAAGCATAACCCTAAGCCTAACCCTAAGCCTAACACTAACGCTAAGCCTAATTCAAAACGTAACCCTAACCCTAAACCTAGCCATAAGTCTAACCCTAAGCCTAAACCTAAGCTTAACCCTAACCCTAACCCCAACCCTAACCTTAAGCCTCACGCTAACCCTAACCCTACCCCTAACACTAACTCTAACCCTAACCCCTAACCCTAACCCTATCACCTAATCCCTAACCGTAACCCATAACCCTAACCCTAACACCCAACACAAACCCTAACCATAACAATAAACCCTAACCCTAACCCTAAGCTTAATCCTAACCCTAACACTAAGCCTAACCCTAAACCTTAGCCTAAGCCTAACCCTAATCCTAACCCTAACCCTAACACTAAGCCTAACACTAACCCTAATCCCTAGCGCTAACCCTAACCCTAACGCTAACTCTAAACCTAAGCCTACACCTAAGCCTAACCCTAACCTTAAGCCTAACCCAAAGCCTAACCTAACCCTAACCCTAACCCCAATTCTAACTCTAACCTAAACCTAACCAGAATCCTAGCCCTAACCCTAATCCTAACACTAACCCTAACCGCTAACCCTAACCCTAACCCTAACACTAACCCCTAACACTAAACCTAACCCAACCCAAAACCAAAGCCTAAACCTAACCGTAACACTAAGCCTAACCCTAACTCTAACCCTAACCCTAACCCTAACCCTAAGCCTAACCCTAAACCTAACCTTAACCCATACCGTAAGACTAACCCTACCTCTAAGCCTAACACTAAACTTAAACCTAACAATAACATTAGCCCTAACTCTCATCCTCACACTAAGTCTAACACTATCCCTAACCCTAAGCATAACCCTAATAAGAACCCTAAGCATAACCCTAACCCTAAACCTAACCCTAACCCTAACCCTATCCCTAACCCTAAACCTAACCCTAAACCTAACCCTAAACCTATGCCTAGCCCTCACCCTCACCCTAACCCTAACCCTATCCCTAACCGTAAACCTAATCTTAACCCTAAGCCTAACCCTAACCTTTTCCCTAAACCTAACCCTAAGCCTAACCCTAAGCCAAACCCTAACCCTAAACCTAAGCCTAACTCCAAGCCTAACCCTAACCATAACCCTTAGCCTAACCCTAAACATAAGACTAACTCCAAGCCTAACCCTAACCCTAACCCTAAGCCTAACCCTAACTCTAAACCTAAGCCTACACCTAAGCTTAATCCTAACCTTAAGCCTAACCCAAAGCCTAACCTAACCCTAACCCTAACCCTAATGCTAACTCTAACCGAACCCTACCAGATTCCTAACCCTAACCCTAACCCTAATCCTAACATTAACCCTAACCGCTAACCCTAACCCTAACCCTAACACTAACCCCTAACCCTAAACCTAACCCTAACCCAAAACCAAAGCCTAAACCTAACCCTAACACTAAGCCTAACCCTAACTCTAACCCTAACACTAACCCTAAGCCTAACCCTTACCCTAACCCTAACCCATACCGTAAGACTAACCCTACCTCTAAGCCTAACACTAAACTTAAACCTTAACCTAACACTAGCCCTAACTCTAATCCTCACATTAAGTCTAACACTATCCCTAACCCTAACCCTAACTCTAACCCTAAACTGACACTAAACCGACCCTAGAATAACCCTAACCCTAACCCTAAACCTAAGCCTAACACTACCCCTAACCCTAACACGAATCCTAACACTAAGCCTAACCCTAACCCTAACCCTAACCCTTAACCCCTAACCCTAACCCTAAACCTAAGCCTAACACTACCCCAAACTCTAACACTAATCCTAACCCTAAGCATAACCCTAACCCTAACTCTTACCCTAAACTGGCCCTAAACCTACCCTAGAATAACCCTAACCCTAACCCTATCCCTAACCCTAAAACTAAGCCTAACCCGAACCCTAACAATAACCCTAACCCAACCCTAACACTAAGCCTAACCTTAACCCTAACACTAACCCTAAGCCTAACCCTAACCCGAATCCGAACCCTAAACCTAAGCCTAAACCAAACCCCTAACCCCTAACCCCTAACCCTAACCCTAACCCTAACCTAAACCTAACCCTAAACCATAACCCTAACCCTAACCCTAACCCCAAACGCTTAACCTAACCCTAACCCTCACCCTAATCCTAAACCTAACCCTTAATCTAACCCTAAGCCTAACCCTAACACGAACCCGAACGCTAAACCTAAGCCTAACCCTAACCCTAAACCTAACCCTAACCCTAACCCTAACCTTAACACAAACCCTACCCCTAACGCTTAGCCTAACCCTATAGACTAACACTAACACTAACCCTAACACTAAGCCTAACCCTTAGCCTAACCCTAACCCTAACCCTAAACCCTAAGCCTAACACTAACCCTAAACCTAACCGTAACTCTAACCCTAATTCTAAGCCCAAGTCTAACACTAAACCTACACTTTAGCCAAAGCCTTACATTAACCCTAACCCTAACACTAAGCCTAAGCCTAAGCCTAAGCCTAACCCTAACCCTAACCCTAACCCTCAACCTATCCCTAACCCTAACCCTAACCCAAACCCCTAACCCCTAACCCTAAACCTAACCCTGAACCATAACCCTAAGCCTAACCCCAAACGCGAAACCTAACATTAACCCTAACCCTAAACCTAGCCTAAACCTTACACTAACCTTAACCCTATGCCTAAGCCTAATGCTAACCCTAAGCCTAAACCTAAGCCTAACCCTAACCCTAAGCCTAACCCTAACCTAAGCCTAACCCTAAGCCTAACCTAACACTAACCCTAAGCCTAATCCTAACTCTAAGCGTAATCATAAACTTAAACCTAACACTAACCCTAACAATAACGCTAACCCTATCCTAATATTAAAGGCTAACCCTAAACCTAACATTACCCTAAACCCTAACCCTAACCCAAACAATAACCCTATACCTAAGCCTAAACCTACCCCTAACCCTATCCCTAACCCCTAACCCTACCCCTAATCCTAACCCTTAACCCTAACCCTAAGCCTAAAACTAAACCCTAACCCTAAACCTAAACATAACCCTAACCCTAAGCATATCCCTAACCCTAACCCTAACCAAAACCCTAAGCCTAATCCTAACTCTAAGGGTAACCATCAACTTAAACCTAAACCAAAACTTAACCCTAAAAATAACCCTAACACAATCCTAACAATAAGCCTAACCCTAACCCTAAACCTAACACTACACCTAAGCCTAACCCTAACGCTAACCTGAACCCTAAACCTAAGCCTAAACCAAACCCTAACCCTAACCCTAACCCCTAACCCCTAACCCTAACCAAATCATAACCCTAACCCATAACCCTAACCACCAACACTAACCCTAACCCTAACCATAACCACAAACCCTAACCCTAACCCGAAACCTAAACCTAACCCTTATCCTAACTCTAAACCTAACCCTAACCCGAACCTGAACGCTAAACCTAAGCCTTACACTAACCCTAACACTAAGCCTAACCCTAAACCAAGGCTTAACCCTAAAACTAACCCTAACCCTAACCCTGGGCCTAACCAAAAGCCTAACCCTAAGCCTAACGCTAAGCCTAAACCTAACCTAATCCTAAGCCTAACCTAACCCTACCCCTAAAACTAACCCTAAACTTAAGCCTAAACGTAATCCTAACCCTAACCCTAACCCTAACACTAATGCTAACCCTAATCTTAACACTAACCCTAACCCCTAACCCTTACCCTAACCCTATAGCCTAACACTAACCCTAACCCTAACAATAACACTAACCCTAAGCCTAACCCTAACCCTAAAACCTAAGCCTAACCCTAACCCTAAAACTAACCCTAACTCTAAGCCTTATTCTAACCCTAAGTCTAACCCTAACCCTAAACTTTAGCCTAAGCCTTACACTAATCCTAACCCTAACACTAACCCAAACCCTAACCCTAACCCTAACCCTAAGCCTAACCCTCAACCTAACCCTCAACCTAACCCTAACTGTAACCCTAACCTTAATGCCTAACAACCTAAACATAACCCTAACCCTAACCCATAACACTAACCCTAACCCCAAACACTAAACCTAACCCTACCCTAACCCTAACCCTAGCCTAAGCCTTACACTAACCCTAACCCTATGCCTAAGCCTTACGCTAACCCTAAGCATAAACCTAAGCCAAACCCTAACCCTAAGCCTAATCCTAAACCTAACCCTAACCTAAGCCTAACCCTAAACCTATGCCTAGCCCTCACCCTCACCCTAACCCTAACCCTATCCCTAACCGTAAACCTAATCTTAACCCTAAGCCTAACCCTAACCTTTACCCTAAACCTAACCCTAAGCCTAACCCTAAGCCAAACCCTAACCCTAAACCTAAGCTTAACTCCAAGCCTAACCCTAACCCTAACCCTTAGCCTAACCCTAAACCTAAGCCTAACTCTAAGCCTAACCCTAACCCTAAGCCTAACCCTAACTCTAAACCTAAGCCTACACCTAAGCCTAACCCTAACCTTAAGCCTAACCAAAAGCCTAACCTAACCCTAAACCTAATTCTAACTCTAACCGAACCCTAACCAGAATCCTAACCCTAACCCTAATCCTAACATTAACCCTAATCGCTAACCCTAACCCTAACCCTAACACTAACCCCTAACCCTAAACCTAACCCAAAACCAAAGCCTAAAACTAGCCCTAACACTAAGCCTAACCCTAACTCTAACCCTAACACTAACCCTAAGCCTAACCCTAGCCCTAACCCATACCGTAAGACTAACCCTACCTCTAAGCCTAATGCTAAACTTAAACCTTAACCTAACACTAGCCCTAACTCTAATCCTCACACTAAGTCTAACACTATCCCTAACCCTAACCCTAAGCCTAACCCTAATACGAAACCTAAGCATAACCCTAACCCTAACTCTAACCCTAAACTGAACCTAAACCGACCCTAGAATAACCCTAACCCTAACCCTAAACCTAAGCCTAACACTACTCCTAACCCTAACACGAATCCTAACACTAAGCCTAACCCTAACCCTAACACTTAACCCCTAACCCTAACCCTAAACCTAAGCCTAACACTACCCCAAACTCTAACACTAATCCTAACCCTAAGCATAACCCTAACCCTAACTCTTACCCTAAACTGACCCTAAACCGACCCTAGAATAACCCTAACCCTAACCCTATCCCTAACCCTAAAACTAAGCCTAACCCTAACCCTAATCCTAACACTAAACGTAACCCTAACGCTAACCCTAAGCAAAACCCTAACTCTAACCCTAAGCCTAACCCAAACCTTTACCCTAACCCTAACCCTAACCCTAAGCCTAACCCTAACCCTAAGCCTAACACTAAACGTAACCCTAATGCTAACCCTAAGCATAACCTAAGCCTAACCCCTAACCCTAACCCTAACCAAAACCTTAAGCCTAACCCTATGTATAAGCCTAACCCTAAATTAAACCTAACCCTAAACTTAAAACTAATCCTAACCCTAACCCTAACCCTAACACTAATCTAAACCCTAACCCTAACCCTAACACTTGCCCTAAGCCTAAGCCTGAACCTAGCCAAACAAAAACCCTAACCCTAAACCTAAACCTAACCCTCACCCTAACCCCTAACACAAACCATAATCCTAAAACGAAAGCTAACACTTTTCCTAACCCTAAACCTTAGCCTAAGCCTTAAACTAACCGTAACCCTAAGATTAACCTTAGTCTAACCCTAACCCTAACCCTAAGCCTATCCCTAACCCTAACCCTAAGCCTAATCTAACACTGAACTTAACACTAACCCTAAACCTAACCCTAACCATAACCCTAACCTTAACCCTAAGCCTAACTCTAACCCTAACATTAAGCCTAACCCTAACACTATCTCTAACCCTAACTCTAACCCCTAACGCTAATACTAACCCTAACCCTAACCCGTAACCATAACCCTAACTATAACCCGAAACCTAACCCGAAGCCTAACCCTAAAATTAATCATAACCCTAAGCCTAACCCCTATACCTACCCCTAATCCTAATCCTTAACCCTAACCATAACCCTAACCCTAAGCATATCCCTAACCCTAAATCTAACAAAAACCCTAAGCCTAATCCTAACTCTAAGAGTAACCATAAACTTAAGCCTAACCCTAACCCTAACAATAACCCTAACCCAACCCTAACACTAAGCCTAACCTTAACCCTAACACTAACCCTAAGCCTAACCCTAACCCTAACCCGAACCCTAAACCTAAGCCTAAACCTAACCCCAACCCCTAACCCCTAACCCTAACCCTAACCCTAAACCATAACCCTAACCCTAACCCTAACCCCAAACGCTAAACCTAACCCTAACCCAAACCCTAATCCTAAACCTAACCCTTACTCTAACTCTAAGCCTAACCCTAACACGAACCCGAACGCTAAACCTAAGCCTAACCCTAACACTAACCCTAACCCTAACCCTAACCCTAAACCTAACCTTAACACAAACCCTACCCCTAACGCTTAGCCTAACCCTATAGACTAACACTAACACTAACCCTAACACTAAGCCTAACCCTTAGCCTAACCCTAACCCTAACCCTAAACCCTAAGCCTAACACTAACCCTAAACCTAACCGTAACTCTAACCCTAATTCTAAGCCCAAGTCTAACCCTAAACCTACACTTTAGCCAAAGCCTTACATTAACCCTAACCCTAACACTAAGCCTAGCCCTAACCCTAACCCTAACCCTAACCCTCAACCTAACCCTAACCCTAACCCAAACCCCTAACCCCTAACCCTGAACCTAACCCTGAACCATAACTCTAAGCCTAACCCCAAACACGAAACCTAACAAAAACCCTAACCCTAAACCTAGCCTAAACCTTACACTAATCTTAACCCTATGCCTAAGCCTAATGCTAACCCTAAGCCTAAACCTAAGCCTAACCCTAACCCTAAGCCTAACCCTAACCTAAGCTTAACCCTAAGCCTAACCTAACACTAACCCTAAGCCTAAACCTAACTCTAAACCTAACCCTAACCCAAGGCCTAACCTTAAGCCTAACCCTAAATCTAACCCTAACACTAAGCCTAAACCTAACCCTAACCCCTAACTCTAAAACTAACCCTAACCCTAAACCCTAACCCTAACCCTAAAAATAACCCTAACTCTAACCCTAATCCTAAATCTAAACACTACTCTAACTCTAACCCAAACCCTAACCCTTAGCGGAACCCTAACCCTAACCCTACACCTAACACTAAACCTAACCCTAAACCTAAGCCTAGCCCTAACCCTAACCCTAAGCCTAACCCTAACCCTAAGCTTAACCCTAACATTTACCCTAAGCCTAACCCTAACCCTAAGCCAAACCCTAACCCTAACCCTAAAACTAACCCTAACCCTAACCCTAAGCCTAACCCTAACCTTTACCCTAACCCTAACCCTAAGCTTAACCCTAACCCTAACCCTAAGCCTAACACTAAACATAACCCTAACGCTAACCATAAGCATAACCCTAAGCCTAACCCCTAACCCTAACCCTAGCCCCTAAGCCCTAACACTAACACTACCCCTAAACCATAACCTGAAACTTAACACCCAAAACTAACCCTAAACCTAACCCCTAACTCTAACCTTTACCCTAAACTCTAACCCTAACCCTAACCCCTAACCACTAACACTAACCCTAAACCATAACCCTAACCCTAACCCCAATCGCTAAACCTAACCCTAACCCTAAACCTAGCCTAAGCCTTACAATAACCCTAAACCTATGCCTAAGCCTAACGCTAACCCTAACCCTAACCCTAACCTAACACTAACCTAAGCCTAACCCTAAGCCTAACCTAACACTGACACTAAGCCTAACCCTAACCCTATCCCTTAGCCTAACCCTAACTCTAAGCCTAACCCTAACCCTAAGATTAATCCTAACCCTAACCCTAATCTAAGCCTAACACTACACGTAACCGTAACGCTTACCCAAAGCATAACCCTAACCCTAACCCTAAGCCTAACCCTAACCTTTACCCTAACCCTAACCCTAACCCAAGCCTAAGCCTAACCCTAACCCTAACCCTAACACTAAACGTAAACCTAATGCTAACCCTAAGCATAACCCTAACTCTAACCCTAAGCCTAACCCAAACCTTTACCCTAACCCTAAGCCTAACCCTAACCCTAAGCCTAATCCTAACCCTAAGCCTACCACTAAACGTAACCCTAATGCTAACCCCAAGCATAACCCTAAGCCTAACCCGTAACCCTAACCCTAACCCTAACCGTAAACCAAAACTTAACCCTAAGCCTAAGCCTAACCCTAACACTAAGCCTAACCCTAACGCAAACTCTAAGCATAACCCTAACCGTAAGCCTAACACTAAACCTAACCTAAGGCTTAATCCTAACCCTAACCCTAACCCTAAACCTAACCCTAACACTAACCCTCACCCTAAACCTTAGCCTAAGCCTTACACTAACCGTAACCCTATGCCTAAGCCTAACGTTAACCCTAAGCCTAAAACTAAGCCTAACCTAATCCTAAGCCTAACCCTAAGTCTAACCTAAACCTACCCGTTTACCTAACCCTACCCTAAGCCTAACCGTAAGCCGAACCCTAACCCTAACCCTAAAACGAAGCCTAACCCTAACCTTAACACTAACCCTAACCCTTAACCCTTACCGAAACCCTATAGCCTAACACTAACCGTAACCCTAACACTAACCCTAACCCTATGGGTAACCCTAACCCTAACCCTAACCCTAACACCTAAACGTATCCCTAACTCTAACCCTAATTCTAACCATAAGTTTAACCCTAACCCTAAACCATAGCCTAAACTTACACTAACACTAACCATAACACTAAGTCTAACACTAA
The DNA here is from genome assembly GCF_050624435.1 of Tenrec ecaudatus. NCBI lineage: Eukaryota > Metazoa > Chordata > Mammalia > Afrosoricida > Tenrecidae > Tenrec > Tenrec ecaudatus. Next base: position 56,942 of record NW_027459097.1, on the reverse strand, counting down.
CCTTAACCCATAACCCTAACGCTAACCCCAAACAATAACCCTAACAATAACCCTAACCCTAAACCTAAGCCTAATCCTAAGCCAAACTTATCCCTAACACTAAACCTAACCCTAAACCTAAGCTTAACCCTAAACCTAACACTAGCCGTTAGCCTAACTCTAATTCTAATACTAAACCTAACCCTAACCCTAACCCCAACCCTAACCTTAAGCCTAACCCTAACCCTAACCCTAACACCTAACCTTAAACTTATCCTTAACACCTAACCCCTAACCCTAACCCTAAGCTTAATCCTAACCCTAACACTAAGCCTAACCCTAATACTTAGCCTAAACCTAACCCTAATCCTAACCCTAACCCTAACTGTAAGCCTAACACTAACCCCAACCCTAACACTAACACTAAGCTCTAACCCTAATAATAACCCTAACCCTAAACCTAAGCCTAAACCTAAGCGTAACCCTTACCCTAACCCTAAGCCTAACCCTAAGCCTAATTCTAACCCTAACCCTAATCCTAACCCGAATCCTAAAACTAACCCTAATCCTAACACTATCCCTAACCGCTAACCCTAACTCTAACCCTAACATTAACGCCTAACCCTAACTCTAACCCTAACCCTAACCCTAAGCCTAAACCTAACCCTTACCCTAAGCGTAATCCTAAACCTAAGCCTCACCCTAAGCCAAACCCAAACACTAACCCTAACCTAATCCTAAGCCTAACTCCAATGCTAACCCTAACCCTAAACCTAACCCTAACCCAAACCCTAAGCCTAACCCTAACCCTAAACCTAACCCTAACACAAAGGTTAACCCTAATCCTAACCCTAAACCTAACCCTAACCTTAACCCTAAGCCTAAAACTAAGCCTAACCCTAACCCTAACCCTAAGCCTAAACCAAACCCTAAACCTAACCCAAACCCTAACCCTAACCCTAACTCTAACCCTAACCTTAACCCTAACCTTAACCTTAACACTAAGTCTAACCCTAACCCTAACACTAAGCCTAACCCTAACCCCTAACACTAACCCTAACTCAAGACCTAACCTTAAGCCTAAACCTAACCCTAACTCTAACCTTTAACCCTAACACCTAATACTAACCCTACCCCTAACCCTAATCCTAACCCTAACCCTTACCCCTTATCCTAAACCTCACCCTAGCCCTAACCTTTACCCTATTCCTTAGCCTAACCTAATGCTAAACCTAACCGTAAACCTAATCCTAACCCTAAACCTAACCCTAACCCTAAGCCTTATTATAAACCTAACATTAAGCCTAACCCTGACCCTATCTCTAACCCTATCCCTAACCCTAACCCTATCACCTAACCCTAACCTTAACCGTAACCCGAAACCCTAACCCTAACCCTAAGCCTAAACTTAAACCTCACCCTAACCCTAACCCTTAACCCCTAACCCCTAACCCTAACCATCACACTTACCCATAACCCTAACCATAACCATAACCCTAACCCTAAACCTCAACCTAACCCAACCCTAACTCTAACCCTAACCCCTAACTCCTAACCCTAACCCTAACCCTAAAACCTAAGCCTAACCCTAACCCTAACCCTAAACCAAACCCTAAACCTAACCCAAACCCTAACCCTAACCCTAACACTAACTCTAACCCTAACCTTAACCCTAACCTTAACCTTAACACTAAGTCTAACCCTAACCCTAACACTAAGCCTAACCCTACCTTTAATCCTAACTCTAACCCCTAACCCTAACCCTCACTCTAACCCCAACCCTAACCCCTAACCATAACCCTAACTCAAGACCTAACCTTAAGCCTAAACCGAACCCTAACTCTAACCTTTAACCCTAACACCTAATACTAACCCTACCCCTAACCCTAATCCTAACCCTAACCCTTACCCCTTATCCTAAACCTAAACTTAACCCTAACCTTTACCCTATTCCTTAGCCTAACCTAATGCTAAACCTAACCGTAAACCTAATCCTAACCCTAAACCTAACCCTAACCTCAAGCCTAACTATAAACCTAACATTAAGCCTAACCCTAAACCTATCTCTAACCCTATCCCTAACCCTAACCATGTCCCCTAACCCTAACCTTAACCCCTAACCCTAAGCCTAACCCTAATCCTAACACTAATCCTAACCTAAACCTACCCCTAAACCTAACCCTACCCTAAGCCTAACCGTAAGCCTAACCCTAACCCTAACCCTAAAACCTTGCCTAAGCCTAACCATAACACTAACCCTAACCCCTAACCCTTACCCAAACCCTATAGCCTAACCCTAACCGTAACCATAACACCAACCCTAACCTTATGCGTAACTCTAGCCCTAACCCTAACCCTAAAACCTAAGCCTAACCCTAACCCTAAACCTAAGCCTAACCCTAAGCCAACCCTAACCCTAACACTAAAGCTAACTCTAACCCTAAGCTTAACCCTAAACCTAACACTAGCCCTAAGCCTAACTCTAATTCTAATACTAACACTAACCCTAACACTAAGCCTAAACTTAAACCTAAACCTAAGCCTAACACTAACCCTGACCCTAACCCTAACCCTAACCCCTAACCCCTAATCCCTAACCCTAAACCAAATCCTAAACCTAACCCATAACCCTAACCCTAAACTTAACTCTAAGCCTAACCGTATCCCTTACCTTAAGCCTAACCGTAACCCTATTCCTAAGCCTCACCCTAACACTAACCCCTAACGCTAACCCTAACCCCTAACTTCCTAACCCTAAGCCTAATCCTAACCCTAACCTAAAGCCTAACTCTAAACCTAACCATAACAATAAGCCTAACCCTAAAACTAAACCTAAACCTAAGCCTAACCCTAACACTAACCTTATGCATTACCCTAACCCTAACCCTTACTCTAACCCTAAATCTAAGTAGCCCTAACCCTAAAACTAATCCTGATCCTAACCCTAAACATAACTCTAACCCTTACCCCAAGCCTAACCCTGATCCTAACCCTAAACCTAACCCTAACCCTAACCCTAACCCTAACCCTAACTCATACCCTAAACCTAACACACAATACTAACCCTAAACCTAACCCTAACCATAACCCCTAACCCTAACCCTAAACTTAACACTAAGCCTAACCATAACCCTTACCTTAATCCTAACTGTAACTCTATCCCTAAGCCTAACCCTAACCCTAACCCCTAATCCTAATCCTAACCTTAACCCCTAACCCTAACCCTAACACCAAACAGTAACCCTAAACCTAAACCTTAGCCAACGCCTTACACTAACCCTAACTCTATGCCTAAGCCTAACTTTAACCCTAAGCCTAAGCCTAACCCTAAGCCTAAGCCTAACCTTTACCTAAGCCCAACCCTAAGCCTAACCTAACCCTAACACTAAGCCTAAGCCTAACCCTAACCCTAAAGCTAAGGCAAACCCTAACCCAAAGCCTAACCCTAACCCTAACCCTAAGCCTAACCCTAACCCTAACCCTAACCCTAAACCTAACCCTAAGCCTAACCCTAAGCCTAACCCTAAGCTTAACCCTAACCCTAACCCTAAACCTAAGCCTAACCCTAACACTAACCTTAAGCCTTACCCTAACCCTAACCTTACTCTAATCCTAAACCTAAGTAGCCCTAACCCTAAACCTAATCCTGATCCTAACCCTAAACATAACTCTAACCCTTACCCTAAGCCTAACCCTGATCCTGACCCTAAACCTAACACTAACCCTAACCCTAACTCATACCCTAACCCTAACACACAATAATAACCCTAAACCTAACCCTAACCATAATCCCTAACCGTAACGCTAAACCTAACCCTAACCATAACCCCTAACCCTAACCCTAAACTTAACCCTAAGCATAAACGTAACCCTTACCTTAAGCCTAACCGAAACCCTAACCCAAAGCCTAACCCTAACCCTAACCCTAACCCTAAGCCTAACTCTAACGCTAACCCTAAACCTAACCCTAACTCTAACCCTAACCCTAAGCCTAACCCTAAACCTAACCTCAAGCCTTACCCTAACCCTAACCCTTACTCTAACCCTAACGCTAAGTAGCCCTAACCCTAATCCTGATCCTAACCCTAACCCTAACACTAAGCCTAACCCTAACGCCTAACCCTAACGCTAATCCTAACTCTAATTCTAACCCTAACTCTAAACCTAATTCTAAAACTAAGTCTAACCCTAACCTTAAACCTTAGACAAAGCCTTACACTAAACCTAACCATAACACTAAGCATAACACTAACCCTAAACCTAAACCTCAAGTTAACCTTAACCCTAACCCCTAACTCCTAACCCTAAACATTAGCCTAAGCCATACACTAACCCTAACCCTATGACTAAGCCTAACGTTAACCCTAAGCCTAAACCTAAGCCTAAACTTAACCCTGAGCCTAACCCAAACCGTAAACCTAAGGCTAACCCTAACCTAAGCCTAACCCTACGCCTAACCTGACCCTAACACTAACCCTAACCCTAACCCTAACCCTAATCCTAAGCCTAAACATAAGCCTAACTCTAACCCTAACCCTAACCCTAAATTTAAGCCTTACCCTAACTTTAACACTAACCCTAACCCTAACCCTAACCCTAAACGTACACTAACCCTAACCCTAACGCCAAACACTAATCATAACCCCTACCCTAACCCTAACTCTAACCCTAACCCTAACTGTAAGTCTAACCCTCAGCCTAACCCTAACTCTAAGCCTAACGCTAACCATAACCCTAATCTTAACGCTAATTCTAACCCTAAACCTAACCCTAACCCTAAGCCTAACCCTAACACTAAAACAAACGTAACTCTAAACCTAATCCAAACCCTAAGTATAACCCTAAACCTAATTCTAACCCTAACACTAAGCCTAACCCTAAAACTAAATCAAAGCCTAAGCCTAAACCTAAACCTAACCCGAAGCCTAACCCTAACCCTAACCCTAAGCATAACCCTAACTCTTACACTAACCCTAACCCGAACTCTAACCCTTAACCTAAGCCTAACCCTAACCCTAATCTTAACCCTAATTCTAACCTTAAACCTAACCCTACGCTTAACCCTAACACTAAACCTAATGTAACTCTAAACTTAATCCAAACCCTAAGCCTAATCTTAAACCTAAACCTAAGCCTAACACTAAACCTTTCCCTAACTCTAAACCTAAACCCTAATGCCTAACCCTAACCCAAATCCTAACCCTAACCCATAACCCTAACCCTAACCTTAACCGTAAGCCTAACCCTAACCCTTACCTTAAGCCTAACCCTAACCTTATCCCTAAGCCTAACCCTAACCCTAACACTAACCCCTCACCCTAACCCTAACCCCCTAACCCGAAGCCTAACCCTAACCCTAACCTTAAGCCTAACTCTAACCCTAACTCTAACACTAAGCTAACCCTAAACCTAAGGCAAACCCTAACCCAAAGCATAACACTAACCCTAAGCCTAACCATAAATAACCCGAATTTTAACCCTGAGCCTAAGCCTAACCCTAAACCTAACCCTAACCCAAAACTTAATCCTAACCATAAGCCTTTCCCTAAACCTTAGCCTAAGCCTTACACTAACACTAACCCTAAGACTAAGTTTAACCCTAAAGCAAACCTTAAACCTAACCCTAACACTAACCCATAACCAATACCCTAACCTTAACCCTAGCCTTAAGCCTAACTCTAACCATAAACCTAAGCATAACGCTAAGAAACCCTAACACTAATCCTAACCCTAAATCTAACCCTGACCCTAACCCTAAGGCAAACCATAACCCAAAGCCTAAACCTAACGCTAACCCTAAGCCTAAATCTAACCCTAACCTTAACCCTAGCACTACACATTAGCCTAACTCTAACCCTAAACCTAACCCAACACTAACCCTAGGCCTAACCCTAACCCTAATCCTAACCCAAACCTAAGCCTAAACCTAAGCCTAACCCTACCACTAACCCTGAGACTTACCCTAACCCTAACCCCAACCCTTACTCTAACCCTAAACCTAAGCCTAACCCTAACACTAACGTTAATCCTAATCCTAAAACTAACCCTAACCCTAAGCCTAAAGCTAAACCCAACCCTAACCCTGACCCTAACCCTAACCCTAACCATAACCCATAACCCTAACCCTAACAACCAATACTAAACCAAAACCTAACGCTAACCATAATCCCTATCCCTAACCCTACCCTAACCCTAAACCTAATGCCTAACCCTAAACCTAAACTCTAACACCAACCCTAACCATAATCCTAAAACTAAGCCTAACACTATGACTAACCCTAAACCTTAGCCTAAGCATTCCACTAACCTTAACCCTAAGATTAGCCTAAGCCTAACCCTAACCAAAACCTTAAACCTAAGCCTAACACAAACCGTAACATTAAGCCTAACCCTAACCCTGTCCCTAACACTAACCCTTAAACCTAACCCTAACCCTAACTATAACCCGAACCCTAACTTGAAGCCAAACCCTAACCCTATCCCTAACCTTAAACTATACCCTAACCCTAAGACTAAACCTAAGCTTAACCCAAACCCTAACTCTAAATTAATCCTAGCCCTACCCCAAACACTACCCCTAATCCTACCCCTAACCCTAACACTAAGCCTAACCCTAAACCCTAACCCTAACCCTAACCATAACCACAACCCTAACCCTAAGCATATCCCTAAACCTAACACTAACCAAAACCCTAAGCCTAATCCTAACTCTAAGCGTAACCATAAACTTAAACCTAACCCTAACCCTAATAATAACCCTAACCCAATCCTAACAATAAGCCTAAACTTAACCCTAAACCTAACACTACACCTAACCCTAACGCTAACCCAAACCCGAACCCTAAACCTAAGCCTAAACCTAACCCTAACCCTAACCCTAACCCTAACCCCTAACCCTAACCAAATCATAACCCTAACCCATAACCTTAACCACCAACACTAACACTAACCCTAACCATAACCACAAACCCTAACCCTAACCCGAAACCTAACCCTAAACCTAACCCTAACCCGTACCTGAACGCTAAACCTAAGCCTTACGCTAACCCTAACACTAAGCCTAACCCTAACCGTAAACAAAGGCTTAACCCTAAACGTAACCCTAACCCTAACCCTGGGCCTAACCAAAAGCCTAACCCTAAGCCTAACGCTAAGCCTAAATCTGAGCCTAATCCTAAACCTAACCTAACCCTACCCCTAAACCTAACCCTAACATTAAGCTGAACCATAGGTCTAACCCTAACCCTAAACCTAACGCTAAGGCTAACCCTAACCTTAATACTAACCCTGAACCCTAACCGTTAACTGAACCCTATAGCCTAACACTAACCCTAACTCTAACAATAACCCTAACCCTAAGCCTAACCCTAACCCTAAACCCTAAGCCTAATCCTAACCCTAACTCTAAGCCTAATTCTAACCCTAAGTCTAACCGAGCCCTAAACTTTAGCCTAAGCCTTACACTAATCGTAACCCTAACACTAAGCCTAACCCTAACCATAAACCTAAGCCTAACCCTAACCCTAACCCTCAACCTAACCCTAACCGTAACCATAACCTTAACCCCTAACCCCTAAACATAACCCTAACCCTAACCCATAACCCTAACCCCAAACCCTAAACCTAACCCTTACCCTAACCCTAACCCTAGCCTAAGCCATACACTAACCATAACCCTATGCCTAAGCCTTACGCTAACCCTAAGCATAAACCTAAGCCTAACCCTAAACCTAAGCCTAATCCTAAGCCTAACCTTAACCTAAGCATAACCCTAAGCCTAACCAAACCCTAACACTAACCCTAATCCTAACCCTAAGCCTAACCCTAACCTTAACCCTAACCCTAAAATTAGCCCTAACTCTAACCTTAATCCTAAACTTAAATCTTACCCCAAATCTAACCCGAACTCTAACCCGAAGTCGAAGACTAACACTAACCCTAATCCGAACCCTATCCCTAACCCTTAATCTAAGCCTAGCCCTAATCCTAACGCTAACCTTAAGCCTAAACCTAACCCTAACCCTAAATCTAACACTAAGCCTAAAACCTAATCCTAACACTAACCCCTAACCCTAAAATTAACCCTCACCCTTACCCTAACCCTAACCCTAACCTTATGCCAACACTAACCCTAACACTAACACTAAGCTTAACCCTAACCCTAACACTAACACCTAACCCTAAAATTAACCCTAACTCTAACCCAAATCCTAACCCTAACCCTAACACTAACCCCTAACTCTAACCCTAAACCCTAACCCTAAGCCTAACCCTAACCCAAACCCTAAGCCTAACCCTAAACTTAAACCAAACCCTAACACTAAGGTTAACCCCAATCCTAACCCTAAACCTAACCCTAACCTTAACCCTAAGCCTAAACCTAAGCCTAACCCTAACCCTAAGCCTAAACCAAACCCTAAACCTAACCCAAACCCTAACCCTAACCGTAACGCTAACTGTAACCCTCACCTTAACCCTAACCTTAACCATAACACTAAGTCTAAACCTAACCCTAACACTAAGCCTAACACTACCCCCTAATCCTAACTCTAACCCCTAACCCTAACCCTCACCCTAACCCTAACCATAACCCCTAATGCTAACTCAAACCCTAACCTTAAGCCTAAACCTAACCCTAACTCTATCCTTTAACCCTAACACCTAATACTAAACCTACCCCTACCCCTAATCCTAACCCTAACCCTTACCCTTATCCTAAACCTAACCCTAACCCTAACCCTTACACTAACACTAAGCCTAACCTAATGCTAAACCTAACTGTTAACCTAATCCTAACTCTAAACCTAGCTCTAACCCTAAGCCTAACTATAAACCTAACATTAAGCCTAATCCTAAACCTATCTCTAACCCTATCCCTAACCCTATCCCCTAACCCTAACCTTAAACATAGCCCGAAACCCTAACCCTAACCCTAAGCCTAACCCTAACCCTAACACTAACCCTAAGCCTAACCCTAACCCTAACCCGGACCGTAAACCTAAGCCTAAACCTAAACCTCACCCTAACCCTAACCCTTAACCCCTAAAACCTAACCCTAACCATAACACTAACCCATAACCCTAACCATAACCATAACCATAACCCTAACCCTCAACCTAACCTAACCCTAACTCTAACCCTAACCCCTAACTCCTAACCCTAACCCTAACTCATAATCCTAACCCTAACCCCCAACACTAACCCTAACCCTAACCCTCACCCTAAACCTTAGCCTAAGCCTTTCCCTAACCCTATGCCTAAGCCTAATGCTAACAATAAGCCTAAAACTAAGCCTAACCCGAAACCTAAGCCTAACCCTAACCATAAGCCTAACCCTAACCTAAGCCTAACCCTAAGCCTAACCTAACCGTAACCCTAAACCTAAGCCTAACCCTAACCCTAACCATAAACCTAACCTTAACCCTAAGCCTAACCCCAATCCTAACACTAAGCCTAACCTTAACAATAACCCTAAGCATAACACTAACCCTAAGCCTAACCCTAACCCTAACCCAAAGCTTACCTAACCCTAAACCTAACCCTAACCCTAAACCTTAACCTAAGCCTTACACTAATCCTAACCGTATGCCTAAGCCTAACATTAACCCTAAGTCTAAACCTAAGCCTAACCCTAATCCTAAGCCTAACCCTAATCCTAACCTAAACCTATCCCTAAACCTAACCCTACCCTAAGCCTAACCGTAAGCCTAACCCTAACCATAACCCTTAAACTAAGCCTAACCCTAACCTTAACACTAACCCTAACCCCTAACCCTATCCCAAACCCTATAGCCTAACCCTAACCGAAACCCTAACACTAACCCTAACCCTATGCGTAACTCTAACCCTAACCCTCAACCTAAGCCTAACCCTAAGCCAAACCTACCCCTAACACTAAAACTAACCCTAACCCTAAGCTTAACCCTAAACCTAACCCTTGCCCTAAGCCTAACTCTAATTCTAATACTAACCCTAACCCTAACACTAAGCCTAAACTTAAATCTAAACCTAAGCCTAACACTAACCCTGACCCTAAAACTAACCCTAACCCCTAACCCCTAACCCCTAACCCTCACCCAAATCCTAACCTTAACCCCTAACTCCTAAACCTAACCCTAAACCTAACCCATAACACTAATCCCTAACCCCAAACACTAAACCTAACCCTTACCCTAACCCTAGCCTAAGCCTTACACTAACCCTAACTCTATGCCTAAGCCTAATGCTAACCCTAAGCATAAAACAAAACTTAACCCTAACCCTAAGCCTAACCCTAAGCCTAACCAAACCCTAACACTAACCCTAAGCCTTACCCTAACCCTACCTAACCCTAACCCTAAGCCTAACCTTAAGCCTAACCCTAAACCTAACCCTAACACTAAGCCTAACCCTAACCCTAACAATAACGCCTAACCCTAAAAATAACTCTAACCCTAACCACTAACCCTAACCCTTACCCTAACTCTAAGCCTAACCCTAGGCCTAACCGTAACCCTAAACACTAGCCCTAACTCTAACCATAAACCTGAGCTTAACCCTAACCCTAAACTTAACCAAAACCGTAAGACTAACCCTACCTCTAAGCTTAAACCTAAACTTCAACCTTACCCTAACCCTGACCCTCACCCTAACCCTAACACTAGCCCTAAACCTAATCCTAACAATAACCCTAAGCATAACCCTAACCCTAGCCCTAACCCTAAACTAACCCTAGAATAACCCTAAATCTAACCCTAACCCTAATCCTAACACTAAGCCTAACCCTAACCCTAACCCTAACCCTAAACCTAACCCTAACGCTAACCCTAACCCTAAGCCTAACCCTAACCCTAAAACTAGCCCTAACTCTAACCTTAATCGTAAACCTAAATCTTACCTCAAATCTAACCGGAACCCTAACCCTAAGTCGAAGCCTAACACTAACCCTAACACTATCCCTAACCCTAAAACTAACCCTAAACCTAAGCCTAGGCCTAACACTAACCCTAACCCTAAGCGTAGCCCTAACCCTAAGCCTAACCCTAACCTTTACCCTAAGCTTAAACCTAATGCTAAACCTAACCCTAAGCCAAACCCTAACCACAACCGTAAGCCTAAATCCAGCCTAACCCTAAACCTAAACCTTAGCCTAACCCTAACTCTAAGCCTAACCCTAACCCTAAACCTAACCCTAAGCCTAACTCTAAGCCTAACACTAACCCTAAGCCTAACTCCAAGCGTTACCCTAACACTAAACCTAACCATAAGTATAACCCTAAGGCTAAACCTCAGCTTAACCCTAAACTTAACCCTAACCCAAAACCTATCCTTAAGCCTAACCCTAACCCTAAACCTAACACCTAACCCGTAACCCTAACTCTAACCCTAATTGTAACCCTAACCCATAACCCTAACACTAACACCCAACACAAACACTAACCCTAACCATATACCCTAACACTAACCCTAACCCTAAGCTTAATCCTAACCCTAAACCTAAGCCTAACCCTAAACCTTAGCCTAAGCCTAACCCTAAGGCTAACCCTAAACCTAAACCTAAGCCTAACCCTAAGCCTAACCTTAACTCTAAGCCTAACCCTAAACCTAACCTAACCCTAACCCTAATTCTATCCCTAACCCTAACCCTGACCTTAAACCTAACCCTTACACTAACCTAACCCATAACCCTAACCCTAACAACCAATAATAAACCTAAACCTAACTCTAAACATAACCCCTATCCCTAACCCTACTCTAACCGTAACACTAACGCCTAACCCTAACCATAAACTCTAACCCTAACCCTAACCGTAAACCTAAAACTAAGCCTAACACTATGCATAACCCTAAACCTTAGCCTAAGCCTTCCACTAACCTTAACCCTAAGATTAGCCCAAGCCATACCCTAACCCTAACCTTTACCCTAAGCCTAACACAAACCCTAACATTAAGCCTAACCCTAACCCTGTCCCTAATCCTAACCCTTACCCCTAACCATAACACTAACTATAACCCGAACCCTAACCTGAAGCCAAACCATAACCCTAACCCCATCCCTAACCTTAAACCATACCATAACCCTAAGCCTAACCCTAAGCCTAACCCAAACCATAACTCTAAAATTAATCCTAGCCCTACCACAAAATCTACCCCTAATCCTAACCCTTAACCCTAACCCTAACACTAAGCCTAACCCTAAACCCTAACCCTAATCCTAACCATAACCATAACCCTAACACTAAGCATATCCCTAACACTAACCCTAACCCTAACCGAAACACGAAGCCTAATCCTAACTCTAAGCGAAATCATAATCTTAAAACTAACACTAACCCTAACAACAACCCTAACCCAACCCTAACATTAAGGCTAACCCTAACCCTTACACTACCCGTAAGCCTAACGCTAACCCAAACAACAGCCCTATACCTAAGCCTAAACCTAACCCTAACCCTATCCCTAACCACTAACACTACCCCTAATCCTAACCCTTAACCCTAACCCTAACCCTAAGCCTAAAACTAAACCCTAACCCTAAACCTAAACATAACCATAACACTAAGCATATCCCTAACCCTAACCAAAACCCTAAGCCTAATCCTAACTCTAAGCGTAACCATAAACTTAAACCTAATCCTAACCCTAATAATAACCCGAAACCAATCCTAACAATTAGCCTAACCTTAACCCTAAACCTAACACTACACCTAAGCCTAACCCTAATCCTAACCCGAACTCTAAACCTAAGCCTAAGCCTAACCCTAACCCTAACCCCAAACCCCTAACCTTAACCAAATCATAACCCTAACCCATAACCCTAACCACCAACACTAACCCTAAACATAACCATAACCACAAACCCTAACCCTAACCTGAAACCCAACCCTATCCCCTACCCTAAACCTAAACCTAACCCTAACCCGAACCTGAACGCTAAACCTAAGCCTTACACTAACCCTAACACTAAGCCTAACCCTAACCCTAGCCCAAGGTTTAAGCCTAAACCTAACCCTAACCCTAATCCTGGGCCTAACCAAAAGCCTAACCCTAAACCTAACGCTAAGCCTAAACCTAAGCCTAATCCTAAGTTTAACCTAAACCTACCCCTAAACCTAACCCTAACCTTAAACCTAACCATAAGCCTAACCCTAACCCTAACCCTAACACTAAGGCTAACCCTAACCTCAACACTAACCCTAACCCCTATCCCTTAACCTAACCCTATAGCCTAACACTAACCCTAACCCTAACAATAACCCTAACCCTAAACCTAACCCTAACCCTAAAACCTAAGCCTAACCCTAACCGTAAAACTAACCCTAACTCTAAGCGTAATTCTAACCCTAAGTCTAACCCTAACCCTAAACTTTAGCCTAAGCCTTACACTAATACTAACCCTAACACTAAGCCTAACCCTAACCCTCAACCTAACCCTAACCCCAAACACTAAACCTAACCCTTACCCTAACCCTAACCCTAGCCTAAGCCTTACACTAACCCTAACCCTATGCCTAAGCCTTACGCTAACCCTAAGCATAAACCTAAGCCTAACCCTAACCCTAAGCTTTATCCTAAGCCTAACCCTAACCTAAGCCTAACCCTAAGCCTAACCAAACACTAACACTAACCCTAAGCCTAACCCTAACCCTAAAACTAAACCTAACCCTAACCCTAACCCTAAAACTAGCCCTAATTCTAACCTTAATCCTAAACCTAAATCTTACTCCAACTCTAACCCGAACCCTAACCCTAAGTCGAAGCCTAACACTAACCCTAAACCTAACCCTATCCCTAACCCTAAACCTAACCCTAACCCTAACACTAGCCTAAACCTAACCCTAACACTAACCCTAAGCCTAAACCTAACACTAACCCTAACTCTAAGCTTAACCCTAAACCTAAACTAACCCTAACCCTTATTCTATCCCTAACCCTAACCCTGACCTTAACCCTAACCCTAACCCATAACCCTAATCCTAACAACCAATAATAAACCTAAACCTAACTCTAAACATAACCCCTATCCCTAACCCTACACTAACCCTAACCCTAACGCCTAACCCTAACCCTAAACCCTAACCCTAACCATAAACCTAAAACTAAGCCTAACACCATCCCTAAATCTAAACCTTAGCCTAAGCCTTCCACTAACCTTAAACCTAAAATTAGGCTAAGCCTAACCCTAACCCTAACCCTAACCCTAACCCCAGGCCTAAACTTAAGCCTAACCCTAACCCTAACCTTAACACTAAGCCTAACACAAACCCTAACATTAAGCCTAACCCTAACCCTGTCCCTAACCCTAACCCTTACACTTAACCCTAACCCTAAGTACAACACGAACCGTAACCCGAAGTCAAACCCTAATCCTAACCCTATCCCTAAACTTAAACCATACTCTAACCCTAAGCCTAACCCTAAGCCTAACCCAAACCCTAACTCTAAAATTAATCCTAACCCTACCACAAACTCTACCCCTAATCCTAACCCTTAACCCTAACCCTAACACTAAGCCTAACCCTAAACCGTAACCCTAACCCTAACAATAACCATAACCATAACTCTAACCCTAAGCATATCCCTAACCATAACCAAAACCCTAAGCCTAATCCTAACTCTAAGAGTAATCATAAACTTAAACCTAACACTAACGCTAACAATAACCCTAACCCAACCCTAACATTAAGGCTAACCCTAACACTACCCGTAAGCCTAACCCTAACCCAAACACCAACCCTATACCTAAGCCTAAACCTAACCCTAAACCTATCCCTAACCACTAACCCTACCCCTAATCCTAACCCTTAACCCTAACCCTAACCCTAAGCCTGAACCTAAACATAACCCTAACCCTAAGCATATCCCTAACCCAAACCCTAACCAAAACCTTTAGCCTAATCCTAACTCTAAGCGTAACCATAAACTTACACCTAACCCTAACCCTAACCCTAACCATAAAAATAACCCTATCCCATCCTAACAATAAGCCTAACCCAAACTCTAAACCTAAAAATACACCTAAGCATAACCCTAACCTGAACCCCAACCCTTAACCTAATCCTAACGCTACCCCTAACCCTAACCCCAAACCCCTAACCCTAACCAAATCATAACACTAACCACCAACACTAACCCTAACCCTAACCATAACCACAAACCCTAACCCTAACCTGAAACCTAATCCTAAAACTTACCCTAACCCTAAACCTAACCCTAACCCGAACGTGAATGCTAAACCTAATCCTTACACTAACCCTAACCCTAAACCTAACCCTAACCCAAGGCTTAACCTTAAACCTAACCCTAACCCTAACCCTGGGCCTAACCAAAAGCCTAACCCTAAGCCTAACGCTAAGCCTAAACCTAAGCCTAAACTAATCCTACCCCTAAACCTAACCCTAAACTTAAGCCTAACCCTAACACTAACCCTAACACTAAGGCTAACCCTAACCTCAACACTAACCCTAACCCCTAACCCTTACCCTAACCCTGTAGCCTAACACTAAACCTAACCCTAACAATAACCCTAACCCTAAGCCTAACCCTAACCCTAACACTTAAGCCTAACCCTAACCCTAAAACTAACCCTAACTCTAAGCCTAATTCTAACCCTAAGTCTAACCCTAAACCTACACTTTAGCCTAATCCTTACACTAATCCTAACCCTAACACTAAGCCTAACCCTAACCCTAAACCGAAGCCTAACCCTAACCCTAACCCTAACCCTCAACCTAACCCTAAGCGTAACCCTAACCTTAACCCCTAACCCATGAACATAACCCTAATCCTAACCCATAACCCTAACCCTAACCCCAAACACTAAACCTAACCCTTACCCTAACCCTAACCCTAGCCTAAGCCTTACACTAACCCCAACCCTATGCCTAAGCCTTACGCTAACCCTAAGCATAAACCTAAGCCTAACCCTAACCCTAAGACTAATCTGAAGCCTAACCCTAATCTAAGCCTAACCCTAAGCCTAACCAAACCCTAACACTAACCCTAAGCCTAACCCAAACGCTAAACCTAAGCCTAACGCTAACCCTAACCCTAAGCCTAACCCTAACCTTAACCCTAACCCTAAAACTAGCCCTAACTCTAATCTTAATCCTGAACCTAAATCTTACCACAACTCTAACCCGAACCCTAACCCTAACTCGAAGCCTAACAATAACCCAAATCCTAACCCTATCCCTAACCCTAAACCTAAGCCTAGCCCTAACCCTAACCCTAACCCTAACCCTAACCTAACACTAACCCTAACCTTACGCCTAACCCTAAACCTAACCCTAACACTAACCATAACCCTAACCCTAACAATAACTCCTAACCCTAAAAATAACCCTAACCCTAACCCCTAAACCTAATCCTAACCCTTACCCTAACCCTAAACCTAACACTAGCCCTACCGTAACCCTAAACACTAGTCCTAACTCTAACCCTAACCCTACGCTTATCCCTAACCCTAACCATAACCAAAACCGTGAGACTAAACCTAACTCTAAGCTTAAACCTAAACTTCAACCTAACCCTAACCCTCACCCTAACCCTAACACTAGCCCTAAACCTAATCCTAACACTAAGTCTTACCCTAACCCTAACCATAACCATAACACTAACACTAACCCTAAAGCTAACCCTAAGCCTAACTCTAACAATAACCCTAAGCATAACGATAACCCAAGCCCTAACCCTAAACTGACCCTAGAATAACCCTAAACCTAACCCTAAACCTAAGCCTAACACTAACCCTAACCCTAACCCTAATCCTAACACTAATCCTAACCCTAACCCTAACCCTAAGCCTAACCCTAACCTTAACCCTAACCCTAAAACTAGCCCTATCTCTAACCTTAATCCTAAACCTAAATCTTACCCCAACCCTAACCCTAAGTCGAAGCCTAACACTAACCCTAAACCTAACCCTAGCCCTAACCCTAAAACTAACCCTAAACCGAAGCCTAGGCCTAACCCTAACCCTAACCCTAACCCTAACCCTAACCCTAAGCATAACCCTAACACTAAGCCAAACCCTAACCTTTACCCTAAGCCTAAACCTAACGCTAAGGCAAACACTAACCCTAACCCTATGCCTACTCCAACCTAACCCTAACCCTAACCCTTAGCTTAACCCTAACACTAAGCCTAACCCTAACCCTAAGCCTAACCCTAAGCCTAACTCTAACCCTAACAATTACCCTAAGCCTAACTCCAAGCGTTACCCTAACACTAAACCTAACCATAAGTCTAACCCTAAAGCTAAACCTCAGCTTAACCCTAAACTTAACCCTAACCCAAAACCTATCCTTAAGCCTAACCCTAACCCTAAACCTAACCTAACCCCTAACCCTAACCCTAGCCCTAACACCTAACCCTAACCCTAACTCTAACCCTAACCGTAACCCTAACCCATAACCCTAACACTAACACCCAACACAAACCCTAACCCTAACCATAAACACTAACACTAACCCTAACCCTAAGCTTAATCCTAACCCTAACCCTAAACCTTAGCCTAAGCCTAACCCTAAGCCTAACCCTAACCCTAACCCTAAGCCTAACCCTAATTCTAAGCCTAACCCTAAACCTAACCTAACCCTAACCCATAACCATAACCCTAACAACCAATAATAAACCTAAACCTAACCCTAACCATACACCCTATCCCTAACCCTACCCTAACCGTAAACCTAACGCCTAACCCTAACCCTAAACTCTAACCCTAACCCTAACCCTAACCGTAAACCTAAAACTAAGCCTAACTCTATGCCTAACCCTAAACCTTAGCCTAAGCCTTCCACTAACCTTAACCCTAAGATTATCCTAAGCCTAACCCATACCCTAACTCTAACCCTAGGCCTAACCTTAAGCCTAACCCTAACTCTAAACCTAACCCTAACATTAACCCTAAGCCTAACACAAACCCTAACATTAAGCCTAACCAAACCCTGTCCCTAACCCTAACCCTTACCCCTAACCCTAACACTAACTATAATCTGAACCCTAACCGGAAGCCAAACCCTAACCCTAACCCTATCCCTAACATTAAACCATACACTAACCCTAAGCCTAACCCAAACCCTAACTCTAAAATTAATCCTAGCCCTACCCCAAACCCTACCCCTAAACCTAACCCTTAACCCTGACACTAAGCCCAACCCTAAACCCTAACCCTAACCCTAACCCTAAACATAACCATAACCCTAACTCTAAGCATATCCCTAACCCTAACCGTAACCACAACCCTAAGCCTAATCCTAACTCTAAGCGTAATCATAAACTTAAACATAACACTAACCCTAACAATAACCCTAACCCAACCCTAACATTAAGGCTAACCCTAACCCTAACACTACCCGTAAGCCTAACCCTAACCCAAACAACAACCCTATACCTAAGCCTAAACCTAACCCTAACCCTATCCCTAACCCCTAACCCTACCCCTAATCCTAACCCTTAACTCTAACCCTAAGCCTAAAACTAAAGCATAACCCTAAACCTAAACATAACCCTAACCCTAAGCATATCCCTAACCCTAACCCTAACCAAATCCCTAAGCCTAATCCTAACTCTAAGGGTAAACATAAACTTAAACCTAACCCTAACCCTAATAATAACCCTAACCCAATCCTAACAATAAGCCTAACACTAACCCTAAACCTAACACTACACCTAAGCCTAACCCTAACCCTACCCTGAACCCTAAACTTAAGCCTACCTAACCCTGACCCTAACCCTAACCCCTAACCCTAACCAAATCATAACCCTAACCCATAACCCTAACCACCAACACTAACCCTAACCCTAACCATAGCCACAAACCCAAATCCTAACCCGAAACCTAACCCTAAA
Source organism: Tenrec ecaudatus (assembly GCF_050624435.1). Taxonomy (NCBI): domain Eukaryota; kingdom Metazoa; phylum Chordata; class Mammalia; order Afrosoricida; family Tenrecidae; genus Tenrec; species Tenrec ecaudatus. The sequence continues at coordinate 38,132 of NW_027459097.1, read as the reverse complement.
CCTTACCCTAACCCTAAACCTAACCCTAACCAAACCTGAACACTAAACCTAAGCCTTACACTAACCCTAACACTAAGCCTAACCCTAACACTAACCCAAGGCTTAATCCAAAACCTAACCCTAAGCCTAACCCTGGGTCTAACCAAAAACCTAACGCTAAGCCAAAAGCTAAGCCTAAACATAAGCCTAATCCTAAGCCTAACCTAACCCTACCCCTAAACCTAACCCTAACCTTAAGCCTAACCGTAAGCCTAACCCTAACCCTAACACTAACACTAAGGCTAACCCTAACTTTAACACTAACCCTAACCCCTAACCCTTACCCTAACCCTATAGCCTAACACTAACCCTAACCGTAACAATAACCCTAACCCTAAGCCTTACCCTAACCCTAAAACATAAGCCTAACCCTAACCCTAAAACTAACCCTAACTCTAAGCCTAATTCTAACCCTAAGTCTAACCCTAAACCTAAACTTTAGCCTAAGCCTTACACTAATCCTAACCCTAAAGTCTAACCCTAACCCTAACCATAAACCTAAAACTAAGCCTAACACCATCCCTAACTCTAAACCTTAGCCTAAGCCTTCCACTAACCTTAACCCTAAAATTAGCCTTAGCTTAACACTAACCCTAACCCTAACCCTAACCCTAACCCTAGGCCTAAACTTAAGCCTAACCCTAACCCTAACCCTAACCTTAACCCTAAGCTTAACACAAACCCTAACATTAAGCCTAACCCTAACCCAGTCCCTAACCCTAACCCTTACCCCTAACCCTAACCCTAACTACAACCCAAACCCTAACCCGAAGTCAACCCTAATCCTAACCCTATCCCTAACTTTAAACCATACCCTAAACCTAAGCCTAACCCTAAGCCTAACCCAAACCCTAACTCTAAAATTAATCCTAACCCTACCACCAACTCTACCCCTAATCCTAACCCTTAACCATAACCCTAACACTAAGCCTAACACTAAACCCTAACCCTAACCATAACCATAACCATAACCCTAAGCATATCCCTAACCCTAACCGTAACCAAAACCCTAAGCCTAATCCTAACTCTAAGCGTAATCATAAACTTAAACATAACACTAACCCTAACAATAACCCTAACCCAACCCTAACATTAAGGTTAACCATAACCCTAACACTACCCGTAAGCCTAACCCTAACCTAAACACCAAACCTATACCTAAGCCTAAACCTAACCCTAAACCTATCCCTAACCACTAACCCTACCCCTAATCCTAACCCTTAACCCTAACCCTAACCCTAACCCTAACCCTAACCCTGGGCCTAACCAAAAGCCTAACCCTAAGCCTAACGCTAAGCCTAAACCTAAGCCTAATCCTAAGCCTAAACTAACCCTACCCCTAAACCTAACCCTAACCTTAAGCCTAACCGTAAGCCTAACCCTAACCTTAACACTAAGGCTAACCCTAACCTTAACACTAACCCTAACCCCTAACCCTTACTCTAACCCTATAGCCTAACACTAACACTAACCCTAACAATAACCCTAACCCTAAGCCTAACCCTAACCCTAAAACCTAAGCCTAACCCTAACCCTAAAACTAACCCTAACTCTAAGCCTAATTCTAACCCTAAGTCTAACCCTAACCCTAAACTTTAGCCTAAGCCTTACACTAATCCTAACCCTAAACTCTAACCCTAACCCTAACCATAAACCTAAAACTAAGCCTAACACCATGCCTAACTCTAAACCTTAGCCTAAGCCTTCCACTAACCTTAACCCTAAAATTAGCCTTAGCCTAACCCTAACCCTAACCCTAACCCTAACCCTAACCCTAACCCTAGGCCTAAACTTAAGCCTAACCCTAACCCTAACCCTAACCTTAACCCTAAGCCTAACACAAAACCTAACATTAAGCCTAACCCTAATCCAGTCCATAACCCTAACCCTTAAACCTAACCCTAACCCTAACTACAACCCAAAACCTAACCCGAAGCCAAACCCTAATCCTAACCCTATCCCTAACCTTAAACCATACCCTAAACCTAAGCCTAACCCTAAGCCTAACCCAAACCCTAACTCTAAAATTAATCCTAACCCTACCACAAACTCTACCCCTAATCCTAACCCTTAACCCTAACCCTAACACTAAGCCTAACACTGAACCCTAACCCTAACCATAACCATAACCCTAGCATATCCCTAACCCTAACCGTAACCACAACCCTAAGCCTAATCCTAACTCTAAGCGTAATCATAAACTTAAACATAACACTAACCCTAACAATAACCCTAACCCAACCCTAACATTAAGGCTAACCCTAACCCTAACACTACCCGTAAGCCTAACCCTAACCCAAACAACAACCCTATACCTAAGCCTAAACCGAACCCTAAACCTATCCCTAACCACTAACCCTACCCCTAATCCTAACCCTTAACCCTATCCATAACCCTAAGCCTAAACCTAAACCATTAGCCTAAACCTAAACATAACCCTAACCCTAAGCATATCCCTAATCAAAACCCTTAGCCTAATCCTAACTCTAAGCGTAACCATAAACTTAAACCGAACCCTAACCCTAACCCTAAAAATAACCCTAACCCAATCCTAACAATAAGCCTAAACCAAACCCTAAACCTAACACTACACCTAAGCCTAACCCTAACCCGAACCCGAACCCTAAACCTAAGCCTAAGCCTAACCCAAACCCAAGGCTTAAACCTAAACCTAACCCTAACCCTAACCCTAACCCTGGGCCTAACCAAAAGCCTAACCCTAAGCCTAACGCTAAGCCTAAACCTAAGCCTAATCCTAAGCCTAAACTAACCCTACCCCTAAACCTAACCCTAACCTTAAGCCTAACACTAACCCTAACCCTTACACTAAGGCTAACACTAACCTTAACACTAACCCTAAACCCTAACCCTTACCCTAACCCTATAGCCTAACACTAACCCTAACCCTAACAATAACCCTAACCCTAAGCCTAACCCTAACCCTAAAACCTAAGCCTAACCCTAACCCTAACTCTAAGCCTAATTCTAACCCTAAGTCTAACACTAACCCTAAACTTTAGCCTAAGCCTTATACTTATCCTAAGCCTAACCCTAACCCTAACCCTCAACCTAACCCTAACCGTAACTCTAACTTTAACTCCTAACGCCTAAACATAACCCTAATCCTAACCCATAACCCTAACCCTAACCCCAAACACTAAACCTAACACTTACCCTAACCCTAACCCTAGCCTAAGCCTTACACTAACCCCAAGCCTATGCCTAAGCCTGATGCTAACCGTAAGCATAAACCTAAGCCTAACCCTAACAGTAAGCCTAATCCGAAGCCTAACCCTAACCTAAGCCTAACCCTAAGCCTAACCAAACCCTAACACTAACCCTATGCCTAACCCGAACCCTAACCCTAACCCTAACCCTAAGCCTAACCCTAACCTTAACCCTAACCCTAAAACTAGCCGTAACACTAACCTTAATCCTAAACCTAAATCTTACCACAACTCTAACCCGAACCCTTACCCTAAGTCAAAGCCTAACACTAACCCTAATCCTAACCCTATCCCTAACCCTACCCCAAAACCTAAGCCTAGCCCTAACCCTAACCCTAACCCTAAGCCTAACCTTATGCCTAACCCTAAACCTAACCCTAACACTAAGCCTAACCCTAACCCTAACAATAACCCCTAACCCTAAAAATAACCCTAACCCTAACCCCTAACCCTAAACCTTACCCTAACCCTAAACCTAACCTAGCCCTACCGTAACCCTAAACACTAGTCCTAACTCTAACCCTAACCCTAAGCTTATCCCTAACCCTAACCCTAACCAAAATCGTGAGACTAACCCTACTTCTAAGCTTAAACCTAAACTTCAACCTAACCCCAACCCTCACCCTAACCCTAACACTAGCCCTAAACCTAATCCTAACACTAAGTCTTACACTAACCCTAACCATAACCATAACCCTAACACTAACCCTAAGGCTAACCCTAACCCTAACCCTAATTCTAACACTAAGCCTAACCCTAACCCTAACCCTAACCCTAAGCCTAACCCTAACTTTAACCCTAACCCTAAAACTAGCCGTAACTCTAACCTTAATCCTAAACCTAAATCTTACCCCAACTCTAACACAAACCCTAAACCTAAATCGAAGCCTAACACTAACCCTAACCCGAACCCGATCCCTAACCCTAAAACTAACCCTAAACCTAAACCTAGGCTTAACCCTAACCCTAACCCTAACCCTAAGCGTAACTCTAATCCTAAGCCTAACCCTAACCTTTACCCTAAGCCTAAACCTAACCCTAAGCCTAAACCTAAGCCAAACCCTAACCCTAAGCCTAACTCCAACCTAACCCTAACCCTAACCCTTAGCCTAACCCTAACTCTAAGCCTCACCCTAACCCTAAGCCTAACCCTAAGCCTAACACTAACACTAACATTAACCCTAAGCCTAACTCCAAGCGTTACCCTAACACTAAACCTAACCATAAATCAAACCCTAAGGCTAAACCTCAGCTTAACACTAAACATAATCCTAACCCAAAACCTATCCTTAAGCCTAACTCTAAGCCTAAACCTAACCTAACCCCTAACCCTAACCCTAACACGTAACCCCTAACCCTAACTCTAACCCTAACCGTAACTCTAACCCATAACCCTAACACTAACACCTAACAGAAACCCTAACCCTATCCATAAACCCCAACACTAACCCTAACCCTAAACCTAAACCTTAGCCTAAGCTTAACCCTTAGCCTAACCCTAACCCTAACCCTAAGCCTAACCCTAAACCTAACCCTAACTCTAAGCTAACCCTAAACCTAACCTAACCCTAACCCTAATTCTATCCCTAAACCTAACCCTGACCTTAACCCTAACCCTAACCCTAACCCATAACCCATAACCCTAACCCTAACAACCAATAATAAACCTAAACCTAACCCTAACCATAATCCCTATCCCTAACCCTACCCTAACCGTAACCCTAACACCTAACCCTAACCCTAAACTCTAACCCTAACCCTAACCGTAAACCTAAAACTAAGACTAACACTATGCCTAACCCTAAACCTTAGCCTAAGCCTTCCACTAACCTTAACCCTAATATTATCCTAAGCCTAACCCAAACCCTAGCGCTAACCCTAGGCCTAACCTTAAGCCTAACACTAACCCTAACCCTAACCCTAACATTAACCCTAAGCCTAACACAAACCCTAACATTAAGCCTAACCATAACCCTGTCCCTAACCCTAACCCTAACCATTACCCCTAACCCTAACCCTAACTATAACCCGAACCCTAACCCGAAGCCAAAACCTAACCCTAACCCTATCCCTAACCTTAAACCATACCCTAAATCTAAGGCTAGCCATAAACCTAACCCAAACCCTAACTCTAAAATTAATCTTAGCCCTACCCCTAACCTAACCCTTAACCCTAACCCTAAAACTTAGCCTAACCCTAACCCTAACCCTAAACCTAACACTACACCTAAGCCTAACACTAACCCTAACCTGAACCCTAAACGTAAGCCTTAACCTAACCCTAACCCTAACCCCTAACCACTAACCCTAACCAAATCATAGCCCTAACCCATAACCCTAACCATAACCACAAACCCTAACCCTAACCCGAAACCTAACCCTAACCCTTACCCTAACCCTAACCCTAACCCGAACCTGAATGCTAAACCTAAGCCTTACACTAACCCTAAACCTAACACTAAGCCTAACCCTAACCCTAACCCTAACCCTAACCCTAACCCTAACCCTAACCGTAACCCAAGGCTTAACCCTAAACCTAACCCTAACCCTAACCTTGGGCGTAACCAAAAGCCTAACGCTAAGCCTAACGCTAAGCCTAAACTTAAGCCTAATCCTAAGCATAACCTAACCCTACACCTAAACCTAACCCTAACCTTAAGCCTAACCGTAAGCCTAACCCTAAACCTAACCCCAACACTAAGGCTAACCCTAACCTTAACACTAACCCTAACCCTAACAATAACCCTAACCCTAAGCCTAACCCTAACCCTAAAACCTAAGCCTAACCCTAACCCTAAAACTAACCCTAACTCTAAGCCTAATTCTAACCCTAAGTCTAACCCTAACCCTAAACTTTGGCCTAAGCCTTACACTAATCCTAAACCTAACACTAAGGCTAACCCTAACCCTAAACCTAAGCCTAACCCTAACCCTAACACTCAACCTAACCCTATCTGTAACCCTAACCTTAACCCCTAACCCCCTAAACATAACCCTAACCCTAACCCATAACCCTAACCCTAACCCCAAACACTAAACCTAACCCTTACCCTAACCCTAACCCTAGCCTAAGCCTTACACTAACCCTAACCCTATGCCTAAGCCTTACGCTACCCGTAAGCATAAACCTAAGCCTAACCCTAACCCTAAGCCTAATCCTAAGCCTAACCCTAACCTAAGGCTAACCCTAAGCCTAACCAAACCCTAACACTAACCCTAAGCCTAATCCTAACCCTAAACCTAACCCTAACACTAAGCCTAACCCTAACCCTAACCCTAACAATAAAACTTAACCCTAAAAATAACCCTAACCCTAACCCCTAACCCTAACCCTAACCCTTACCCTAAACCTAAACCTAACCCTAGCCCTAACTGTAACCTTAAACTCTAGCCCTAACTCTAACCCTAACCCTAAGCTTATCCCTAACCCTAACCCTAACCAAAACCATGGTACTAACCCTACCTCTAAGCTTAAACCTAAACTTCAACCTAAACCTAACCCTTACCCTAACCCTAACACTAACCCTAAACCTAAGCCTAGGCCTAACCCTAACCCTAACCCTAACCCTAAGCATAACCCTAACCCTAAGCCTAACCCTAACCTTTACCATAAGCCTAACCCTAACCCTAAGCCTAACCCTAAGCCTAAGTCCAAGCGTTACCCTAACACTAAACCTGACCATAAGTCTAACCCTAAGGCTAAACCTCAGCTTAACCCTAAACTTAACCATAACCCAAAACCTATCCTTAAGCCTAACCCTAAACCTAACCTAACCCCTAACCCTAACCCTAGCCCTAACACCTAACCCCTAACCCTAACTCTAACCCTAATCGTAACCCTAACACATAACCCTAACACTAACACCCAACACAAACCCTAACCCTAACCATAAACCCTAACACTAACCCTAACCCTAAGCTTAATCCTAACCCTAAGCCTAACCCTAAACCTTAGCCTAAGCCTAACCCTAAACCTAACCTAATCCTAACCCAAATTCTATCCGTAAACCTAACCCTGACCTTAACCCTAACCCTAACCCTAACAACCAATAATAAACCTAAACCTAACCCTAACCATACACCCTATCCCTAACCCTACCCTAACTGTAAATCTAACGCCTAACCCTAACCCTAAACTCTAACCCTAACCCTAACCGTAAACCTAAAACTAAGCCTAACACTATGCCTAACCCTAAACCTTAGCCTAAGCCTTCCACTAACCTTAACCCTAAGATTATCCTAAGCCTAACCCAAACCCTAACCCTAGGCCTAACTTTAAGCCTAACCCTAACCCTAACCCTAACATTAACCCTAAGCCTAACACAAACCCTAGCATTAAGCCTAACCATAACCCTGTCCCTAACCCTAACCCTTACCCCTAACCCTAACACTAACTATAATCTGAATCCTAACCCGAAAACAACCCTAACCCTAACCCTATCCCTAACCTTAAACCATACCCTAAACCTAAGCCTAACCCTAAGCCTAACCCAAACCCTAACTCTAAAATTAATCCTAGCCCTACCACAAACCCTACCCCTAAACCTAACCCTTACCCTAAAACTAAGCCTAACCCTAAACCCTAACCCTAACCCTAAACCTAACCCTAACCCTAAACATAACCATAACCCTAACTCTAAGCATATCCCTAACCCTTACCCTAACCAAAACCCTAATCCTCATCCTAACTCTAAGTGTAATCATAAACTTAAACCTAACACTAACCCTAACAATAACCCTAACCCAACCCTAACATTAAGGCTAACCCTAACCCTAACACTACCCGTAAGCCTAACCCTAACCCAAACAACAACCCTATACCTAAGCCTAAACCTAACCCTAAACCTATCCCTAACCCCTAACACTACGCCTAATCTTAACCCTTAACCCTAAAACTAACCCTAAGCCTAAAACTAAACCCTAACCCTAAACCTAAACATAACCCTAACCCTAAGCATATCCCTAACCCTAACCCTAACCAAAACCCTAAGCCTAATCCTAACTCTAAGGGTAACCATAAACTTAAACCTAACCCTAACCCAATCCTAACAGTAAGCCTAACCCTAAACCTAACACTACACCTAAGCCTAACCCTAACCCTAACCCGAACCCTAAACCTAAGCCTAAACCTAACCCTGACCCTAACCCTAACCCCTAACCCCTAACCCTAACCAAATCATAACCCTAACCACCAACACTAACCCTAACCCTAACCATAGCCACAAACCCTAACCCTAACCCGAAACCTAACCCTAAACCTTACCCTAACCCTAAACCTAACACTAACCCGAACCTGAACGCTAAACCTAAGCCTTACACTAACCCTAACACTAAGCCTAACCCTAACACTAACCTAAGGCTTAACCCAATCCCTAACCCTAACCCTAACCCTGGGCCTAACCAAAAGCCTAACCCTAAGCCTAATGCTAAGCCTAAACCTAAGACTAATCCTAAACTAACCCTACCCCTAAACCTAACCCTAACCTTAAGCCTAACTGTAAGCCTAACCCTAACCCTAACACTAACACTAAAGCTAACCCTAACCTTAACACTAACCCTAACCCCTAACACTTACCCTAACCCTATAGCCTAACACTAACCCTAACCCTAACAATAACCCTAACCCTAAGCCTAATCCTAACCCTAAAACCTAAGCCTAACCCTAACCGTAAAACTAACCCTAACTCTAAGCCTAATTCTAACCCTAAGTCTAACCCTAACCCTAAACTTTAGCCTAAGCCTTACACTAATCCTAACCCTAAACTCTAACCCTAACCCTAACCATAAACCTAAAACTAAGCCTAACACCATGCCTAACTCTAAACCTTAGCGTAAGCCTTCCACTAACCTTAACCCTAAAATTAGCCTTAGCTTAACCCTAACCCTACTCCTAACCCTAGGCCTAAACTTAAGCCTAACCCTAACCCTAACCCTAACCTTAACCCTAAGCCTAACACAAACCCTAACATTAAGCCTAATCCTAACCCAGTCCCTAACCCTAAGCCTTACCCCTAACCCTAACCCTAACTACAACCCAAACCCTAACCCGAAGCCAAACCCTAATCCTAACCCTATCCCTAACCTTAAACCATACCCTAAACCTAAGCCTAACCCTAAGCCTAACCCAAACCCTAACTCTAAAATTAATCCTAACCCTACCACAAACTCTACCCCTAATCCTAACCCTTAACCCTAACCCTAACACTAAGCCTAACACTAAACCCTAACCCTAACCATAACAATAACCATAACCATAATCATATCCCTAACCCTAACCGTAACCAAAACCCTAAGCCTAATCCTAACTCTAAGCGTAATCATAAACTTAAACATAACACTAACCCTAACAATAACCCTAACCCAACCCTAACATTAAGGCTAACCCTAACCCTAACACTACCCGTAAGCCTAACCCGAACCCAAACACCAACCCTATACCTAAGCCTAAACCTAACGCTAAACCTATCCCTAACCACTAACCCTACCCCTAATCCTAACCCTTAACCCTAACCCTAAGCCTAAGCCTAAACCTAAACCCTTAGCCTAAACGTAAACATAACCCTAAACCTAAGCACATCCCTAACCAAAACCCTTAGCCTAATCCTAACTCTAAGCGTAACCATAAACTTAACCCTAACCCTAACCCTAAAAATAACCCTAACCCAATCCTAACAATAAGCCTAAACGAAACCCTAAACCTAACACTACACCTAAGCCTAACCCTAACCCTAACCCGAACCCTAAACCTAAGCCTAACACTAACCCTAACCCAAGGCTTAACCCTAAACCTAACCCTAACTTTAACCCAGGGCCTAACCAAAAGCCTAACCCTAAGCCTAACGCTAAGCCTAAACGTAAGCCTAATCCTAAGCCTAAACTAACCCTACCCCTAAACCTAACCCTAACCTTAAGCCTAACCCTAACACTAACACTAACACTAAGGCTAACACTAACCTTAACACTAACCCTAAAGCCTAACCCTTACCCTAATCCTATAGCCTAAAACTAACCCTAACCCTAACACTAACCCTAACCCTAACCCTAAGCCTAACCCTATAGCCTAACACTAACCCTAGCCCTATCAATAACCCTAACCATAAGCCTAACCCTAATCCTAAACCCTAAGGCTAACCCTAACCCTAAAACTAAGCCTAAAACTAAGCCTAGACATAACAATAACCCTAAGCATAACCCTAACCCTAGCGCTAACCCTAAACTGACGCTAGAATAACCCTAAACCTAACCCTAAACCTAAGCCTAACACTAACCCTAAGCCTAACCCGAACCCTAAACCTAACCCTAACCCTAACCCTAAGCCTAACCCTAACCTTAACCCTAACCCTAAAACTAGCCCTAAGTGTAACCTTAATCCTAAACCTAAATCATACCCCAACTCTAACCCGAACCCTAACCCTAAGTCTAAGCCTAACACTAATCCTAACCCTAACCCTATCCCTAACCCTTAAACTAACCCTAAACCTAAGCCTAGGCCTAAACCTAACCCTAACCCTAACCCTAAGCGTAACCCTAACCCTAAGCCTAACCCTAACCTTTACCCTAAGCCTAAACCAACGCTAAGCCTAACCCTAAGCCAAACCCTAACCCTAACCCTATGCCTACTCCAACCTAACCCTAACCTAAGCCTTAGCTTAACCCTAACACTAACCCTAAGCCTAACTCCAAGCGTTACCCTGACACTAAACCTAACCATAAGTCTAACCCTAAGGCTAAACCTCAGCTTAAGCCTAAACTTAACCCTAACCCAAAACCTATCCTTAAGCCTAACCCTAACCCTAAACCAAACCTAACCCCTAACCCTAACCCTAGCCCTAACACCTAACCTCTAACCCCTAACCCTAACTCTAACTCTAACCATAACCCTAACCCATAACCCTAACACTAACACCCAACACAAACCCTAACCCTAACCATAAACCCTAACACTAACCCTAACCCTAAGCTTAATCCTAACACTAACCCTAAGCCTTACCCTCAAACTTAGCCTAAGCCTAACCCTAACCCTAAGCCTAATCCGAAGACTAACCCTAACCTAAGCCTAACCCCAAGCCTAACCAAACCCTAACACAAAACCTAAGCCTAACCCAAACCCTAAACCTAACCCTAACCCTAACCCTAAGCCTAACCCTAACCTTAACCCTAACCCTAAAACTAGCCCTAACTCTAACCTTAATCCTAAAAGTAAATCTTACCACAACTCTAACCCGAACCCTAACCTTAATTCAAAGCCTAACACTAAACCTCTATCCCTAACCCTAAACCTAAGCCTAGCCCTAACCCTAACCCTAACCCTAACCCTAACCCTAACACTAAGCCTAACCTTAAGCCTAACCCTAAACCTAACCCTAACACTAAGCCTAACCCTAACCCTAACCCTAACCATAACCCTTAACCCTAAAAATAACCCTAACCCTAACCCCTAACCCTAACCCTAACCCTTACCCTAACCCTAACCCTAAAACTAGCCCTAACTCTAACCTTAATCCTAAACCTAAATCTTACCACAACTCTAACCCGAACCCTAACCCTAACTCGAAGTCTACCACTAAACCTAATACTAACCCTATCCCTAACCCTAAACCTAAGCCTAGCACTAACCCTAACCCTAACACTAAGCCTAACCTTAAGCCTAACCCTAAACCTAACCCTAACACTAAGCCTAACCCTAACCCTAACCCTAACAATAACGCTTAACCCTAAAAATAACCCTAAACCTAACCCCTCACCCTAAACCTAACCCTTACCCTAACCCTAAACCTTACCATAGCCCTAACCGTAACCCTAAACAATAGCCCTAACTCTAACCCTAACCCTAAGCTTATCCCTAACCCTAACCCTAACCAAAACCGTGGTACTAACCCTACCTCTAAGCTTAAACCTAAACTTCAACCCAACCCTATCCCTCACCCTAACCCTAACACTAGCCCTAAACCTAATCCTAACACTAAGTCTTACCCTAACCCTAACCATAACCATAACCCTAACACTAACCCTATAACCCTAAGCCTAACAATAACAATAACCCTAAGCATAACGATAATCCAAGCCCTAACCCTAAACTGACCCTAGAATAACCCTAAACCTAACCCTAAACCTAAGCCTAACACTAACCCTAACCCTAACCCTAATCCTAACACTAATCCTAACCCTAACCCTAACCCTAACCTTAACCCTAACCCTAAAACTAGCCCTAACTCTAATCTTAATTCTAAACCTAAATCTTACCCCAACTCTAACCCGAACCCTAACCCTAAGTCGAAGCCTAACACTAACCCTAACCCTATCCCTAAACCTAAAACTAACCCTAAACCTAAGCCTAGGCCTAACCCTAACCCTAACCCTGAGCGTAAACCTAACCCTAAGCCTAACTCTAACCTTTACCCTAAGCCTAACCCTAACCCTAACTCTAACCCTAACACTAACCCTAAGCCTAACTCCAAGCGTTACCCTAACACTAAAGCTAACCATAAGTCTAACCCTAAGGCTAAACCTCAGCTTAACCCTAAACTTAACCCTAACCCAAAACCTATCCTTCAGCCTAACCCTAAACCTAACCTAACCCCTAACCCTAACCCTAGCCCTAACACCTAACCCCTAACCCTAACTCTAACCCTAACCCTAACCCTAACCAAAACCGTGGTATTAACCCTACCTCTAAGCTTAAACCTAAACTTCAACCTAACCCTAACCCTCACCCTAACCCTAACACTAGCCCTAAACCTAATCCTAACACTAAGTCTTACCCTAACCCTAACCATAAACATAACCCTAACACTAACCCTAAGGCTAACCCTAAGCCTAACAATAACAATAACCCTAAGCATAACGATAACCCAAGCCCTAACCCTAAACTGACCCTAGAATAACCCTAAACCTAACCCTAAACCTAAGCCTAACACTAAACCTAACCCTAACCCTAATCCTAACACTAAGCCTAACCTTAACCCTAACCCTAAGCCTAACCCTAACCTTAACCCTAACCCTAAAACTAGCCCTAACTCTAATCTTAATTCTAAACCTAAATCTTACCCCAACTCTAACCCGAACCCTAACCCTAAGTCGAAGCCTAACACTAACCCTAACCCTAACCCTATCCCTAAACCTAAAACTAACCCTAAACCTAAGCCTAGGCCTAACCCTAACACTAACCCTAACCCTAAGCGTAACCCTAACCCTAAGACTAACCCTAACCTTTACCCTAAGCCTAACCCTAACCCTAACTCTAACCCTAACACTAACCCTAAGCCTAACTCCAAGCGTTACCCTAACACTAAAGCTAACCATAAGTCTAACCCTAAGGCTAAACCTCAGCTTAACCCTAAACTTAACCCTAACCCAAAACCTATCCTTCAGCCTAACCCTAAACCTAACCTAACCTAACCCTAACCCTAGCCCTAACACCTAACCTCTAACCCTAACTCTAACCCTAACCATTAACCCTAACCCATAACCCTAACACTAACAACCAACACAAACCCTAAACCTAACCATAAACCCTAACACTAACCCTAACCCTAAGCTTAATCCCAACCCTAACCATAAGCCTAACCCTAAACCTAAGCCTAAGTCTAACCCTAACCCTAACCCTAACCCTAACCCTAACCCTAAGCCTAACCCTAAGCCTAACCCTAACTCTAAGCCTAACCCTAAACCTAACCTAACCTTAACCCAAATTCTATCCCTATACCTAACCCTGACATTAACCCTAACCCTAACCCTAACTCTAATCCATAACCCATAACCCTAACCCTAACAACCAATAATAAACCTAACCCTAACCCTAACCATACACCCTATCCCTAACCCTACCCTAACCGTAAACCTAACGCCTAACCCTAACCCTAAACTCTAACCCTAACCCTAACCGTAAACCTAAAACTAAGCCTAACTCTATGCCTAACCCTAAACCTTAGCCTAAGCCTTCCACTAACCTTAACCCTAATATTATCCTAAGCCTAACCCAAACCCTAACCCTAACCCTAGGCCTAACCTTAAGCCTAACCCTAACACTAACCCTAACCCTAACATTAAGGCTAACCCTAACCCTAACACTACCAGTAAGCCTAACCCTAACCCAAACAACAACCCTATACCTAAGCCTAAACCTAACCCTAACCCTATCCCTAACCCCTAACTCTACCCCTAATCCTAACCGCAACCGTAACCCTAACCCTAAGCCTAAAACTAAACCCTAACCCTAAACCTAAACATAACCCAAACCCTAAGCATATCCCTAACCCTAACCCTAACCAAAACCCTAAGCCTAATCCTAACTCTAAGGGTAAACATAAACTTAAACCTAACCCTAACCCTAATAATAACCTTAACCCAATCCTTACAATAAGCCTAACCCTAAATCTAAACCTAACACTACACCTAAGCCTAACCCTAACCCTAACCCGAACCCTAAACCTAAGCCTAAACCTAACCCTGACCCTAACCCTAACCCCTAACCCTAACCAAATCATAACCCTAACCCATAACCCTAACCACCAACACTAAACCTAACCCTAACCAAAGCCACAAACCCTAACCCTAACCCGAAACCTAACCCTAAACCTTACCCTAACCCTACACCTAACCCTAACCCGAACCTGAAAGCAAAACCTAAGCCTTACACTAACCCTAACACTAAGCCTAACCCTAACACTTACCCAAGGCTTAACCCAAAACCTAACCCTAACCCTAACCCTGGGCCTAACCAAAAGCCTAACCCTAACCCTAATGCTAAGCCTAAACCTAAGCCTAATCCTAAGCCTAACCTAACCCTACCCCTAAACCTAACACTAACCTTAAGCCTAACCGTAAGCCTAACGCTAACCCTAACACTAAGGCTAACCCTAACCTTAACACTAACCCTAACCCCTAACCCTAACCCTAAGCCTAACCCTAACGCTAACCCTAAACCTAACCCTTACCCTAACCCTATATCCTAACCCTAACCCTAACCCTAACAATAACCCTAACCCTAAGCCTAACCCTAACCCTAAAACCTAAGCCTAACCCTAACCCTAAACTAACCCTAAGTCTAAGCCTAATTCTAACCCTAAGTCTAACCCTAACCCTAAACTTTAGCCTAAGCCGTACACTAATCCTAACCCTAAACTCTAACCGCAACCCTAACCATAAACCTAAAACTAAGCCTAAAACCATGCCTAACTCTAAACCTTAGCCTAAGCCTTCCACTAACCTTAACCCTAAAATCAGCCTTAGCTTAACCCTAACCCTAACCCTAGGCCTAAACTTAAGCCTAACCCTAACCCTAACCCTAACCTTAACCCTAAGCCTAACACAAACCCTAACATTAAGCCTAACCCTAACCCAGTCCCTAACCCTAACCCTTACCCCTAACCCTAACCCTAACTACAACCCAAACCCTAACCCGAAGCCAAACCCTAATCCTTATCCTATCCCTAACCTTAAACCATACCCTAAACCTAAGCATAACCCTAAGCCTAACCCAAACCCTAACTCTAAAATTAATCCTAACCCTACCACAAACTCTACCCCTAATCCTAACCCTTAACCCTAACCCTAACACTAAGCCTAACACTAAACCCTAACCCTAACCATAACCATAACCATAACCTTAAGCATATCCCTAACCCTAACCGTAACCAAAACCCTAAGCCTAATCCTAACTCTAAGCGTAATCATAAACTTAAACATAACACTAACCCTAACAATAACCCTAACCCAACCCTAACATTAAGGCTAACCCTAACCCTAACACTACCCGTAAGCCTAACCCTAACCCAAACACCAACCCTATACCTAAGCCTAAACCTAACCCTAAACCTATCCCTAACCACTAACCCTACCCCTAATCCTAACCCTTAACCCTACCCCTAACCCTAAGCCTAAACCTAAACCCTTAGCCTAAACCTAAACATAACCCTAACCCTAAGCATATCCCTAACCAAAACCCTTAGCCTAATCCTAACTCTAAGCGTAACCATAAACTTAAACCTAACCCTAACCCTAAAAATAACCCTAACCCAATCCTAACAATAAGCCTAAATCAAACCCTAAACCTAACACTACACCTAAGCCTAACCCTAACCCTAACCCGAACCCTAACCTAAGCCTAACCCTAACTCTCACACTGGGCCAAACCAAAAGTCTAACCCTAAGCCTAACGCTAAGCCTAAACCTAAGCCTAATCCTAAGCCTAAACTAACCCTACCCGTAAACCTAACCCTAACCTTAAGCCTAACCCTAACCCTAACACTAACACTAAGGCTAACACTAACCTTAACACTAACCCTAAACCCTAACCCTTACCCTAACCCTATAGCCTAACACTAACCCTAACCCTAACAATAACCCTAACCCTAAGACTAACCCTAACCCTAAAACATAAGCCTAACGCTAACCCTAAAACTAACCCTAACTCTAAGCCTAAGCCTAACCCTAACCCTAACCCTCAACCTAACCCTAACCGTAACCCTAACCTTAACTCCTAACCCCTACACATAACCCTAATCCTAACCCAGAACCCTAACCCTAACTCCAAACACTAAACCTAACACTTACCCTAACCCTAACCCTAGCCTAAGCCTTACACTAACCCCAACCCTATGCCTAAGCCTTACGCTAACCCTAAGCATAAACCTAAGCCTAACCCTAACCCTAAGACTAATCCGAAGCCTAACCATAACCTAAGCCTAACCCCAAGCCTAACCAAACCCTAACACAAAACCTAAGCCTAACCCAAACCCTAAACCTAACCCTAACCCTAACCCTAAGCCTAACCCTAACCTTAACCCTAACCCTAAAACTAGCCCTAACTCTAACCTTAATCCTAAAAGTAAATCTTACCACAACTCTAACCCGAACCCTAACCCTAACTCGAAGCCTAACACTAAACCTCTATCCCTAACCCTAAACCTAAGCCTAGCCCTAACCCTAACCCTAACCCTAACACTAAGCCTAACCTTAAGCCTAACCCTAAACCTAACCCTAACACTAAGCCTAACCCTAACCCTAACCCTAACCATAACCCTTAACCCTAAAAATAACCCTAATCCTAACCCCTAACCCTAACCCTAACCCTTACCCTAACCCTAACCTTAACCCTAACCCTAAAACTAGCCCTAACTCTAACCTTAATCCTAAACCTAAATCTTACCACAACTCTAACCCGAACCCTAACCCTAACTCGAAGTCTACCACTAAACCTAATACTAACCCTATCCCTAACCCTAAACCTAAGCCTAGCACTAACCCTAACCCTAACACTAAGCCTAACCTTAAGCCTAACCCTAAACCTAACCCTAACACTAAGCCTAACCCTAACCCTAACCCTAACAATAACCCTTAACCCTAAAAATAACCCTAACCCTAAGCCCTAACCCTAACCCTAACCCTTACCCTAACCCTAAACCTTACCATAGCCCTAACCGTAACCCTAAACACTAGCCCTAACTCTAACCCTAACCCTAAGCTTATCCCTAACCCTAACCCTAACCAAAACCGTGGTACTAACCCTACCTCTAAGCTTAAACCTAAACTTCAACCTAACCCTATCCCTCACCCTAACCCTAACACTAGCCCTAAACCTAATCCTAACACTAAGTCTTACCCTAACCCTAACCATAACCATAACCCTAACACTAACCCTAAGGCTAACCCTAAGCCTAACAATAACAATAACCCTAAGCATAACGATAACCCAAGCCCTAACCCTAAACTGACCCTAGAATAACCCTAAACCTAACCCTAAACCTAAGCCTAACACTAAACCTAACCCTAACCCTAATCCTAACACTAAGCCTAACCTTAACCCTAACCCTAAGCCTAACCCTAACCTTAACCCTAACCCTAAAACTAGCGCTAACTCTAATCTTAATTCTAAACCTAAATCTTACCCCAACTCTAACCCGAACCCTAACCCTAAGTCGAAGCCTAACACTAACCCTAACCCTAACCCTATCCCTAAACCTAAAACTAACCCTAAACCTAAGCCTAGGCCTAACCCTAACACTAACCCTAACCCTAAGCGTAACCCTAACCCTAAGACTAACCCTAACCTTTACCCTAAGCCTAACCCTAACCCTAACTCTAACCCTAACACTAACCCTAAGCCTAACTCCAAGCGTTACCCTAACACTAAAGCTAACCATAAGTCTAACCCTAAGGCTAAACCTCAGCTTAACCCTAAACTTAACCCTAACCCAAAACCTATCCTTCAGCCTAACCCTAAACCTAACCTAACCCTTAACCCTAACCCTAGCCCTAACACCTAACCTCTAACCCTAACTCTAACCCTAACCATTAACCCTAACCCATAACCCTAACACTAACAACCAACACAAACCCTAAACCTAACCATAAACCCTAACACTAACCCTAACCCTAAGCTTAATCCCAACCCTAACCATAAGCCTAACCCTAAACCTAAGCCTAAGTCTAACCCTAACCCTAACCCTAACCCTAACCCTAACCCTAACCCTAAGCCTAACCCTAAGCCTAACCCTAAACCTAACCTAACCTTAACCCAAATTCTATCCCTATACCTAACCCTGACATTAACCCTAACCCTAACCCTAACCCTAATCCATAACCCATAACCCTAACCCTAACAACCAATAATAAACCTAAACCTAACCCTAACCATACACCCTATCCCTAACCCTACCCTAACCGTAAACCTAACGCCTAACCCTAACCCTAAACTCTAACCCTAACCCTAACCGTAAACCTAAAACTAAGCCTAACTCTATGCCTAACCCTAAACCTTAGCCTAAGCCTTCCACTAACCTTAACCCTAATATTATCCTAAGCCTAACCCAAACCCTAACCCTAACCCTAGGCCTAACCTTAAGCCTAACCCTAACACTAACCCTAACCCTAACATTAAGGCTAACCCTAACCCTAACACTACCAGTAAGCCTAACCCTAACCCAAACAACAACCCTATACCTAAACCTAACCCTAACCCTATCCCTAACCCCTAACTCTACCCCTAATCCTAACCGCAACCGTAACCCTAACCATAAGCCTAAAACTAAACCCTAACCCTAAACCTAAACATAACCCTAACCCTAAGCATATCCCTAACCCTAACCCTAACCAAAACCCTAAGCCTAATCCTAACTCTAAGGGTAAACATAAACTTAAACCTAACCCTAACCCTAATAATAACCTTAACCCAATCCTTACAATAAGTCTAACCCTAACTCTAAACCTAACACTACACCTAAGCCTAACCCTAACCCTAACCCGAACCCTAAACCTAAGCCTAAACCTAACCCTGACCCTAACCCTAACCCCTAACCCTAACCAAATCATAACCCTAACCCATAACCCTAACCACCAACACTAAACCTAACCCTAACCAAAGCCACAAACCCTAACCCTAACCCGATACCTAACCCTAAACCTTACCCTAACCCTAAACCTAACCCTAACCCGAACCTGAAAGCAAAACCTAAGCCTTACACTAACCCTAACACTAAGCCTAACCCTAACACTAACCCAAGGCTTAACCCAAAACCTAACCCTAACCCTAACCCTGGGCCTAACCAAAAGCCTTACCCTAACCCTAATGCTAAGCCTAAACCTAAGCCTAATCCTAAGCCTAACCTAACCCTACCCCTAAACCTAACACTAACCTTAAGCCTAACCATAAGCCTAACGCTAACCCTAACAATAAGGCTAACCCTAACCTTAACACTAACCCTAACCCCTAACCCTAACCCTAAGCCTAACCCTAACGCTAACCCTAAACCTAACCCTTACCCTAACCCTATATCCTAACCCTAACCCTAACCCTAACAATAACCCTAACCCTAAGCCTAACCCTAACCCTAAAACCTAAGCCTAACCCTAAACTAACCCTAACTCTAAGCCTAATTCTAACCCTAAGTCTAACCCTAACCCTAAACTTTAGCCTAAGCCGTACACTAATCCTAACCCTAAACTCTAACCGCAACACTAACCATAAACCTAAAACTAAGCCTAAAACCATGCCTAACTCTAAACCTTAGCCTAAGCCTTCCACTAACCTTAACCCTAAAATCAGCCTTAGCTTAACCCTAACCCTAACCCTAGGCCTAAACTTAAGCCTAACCCTAACCTTAACCCTAAGCCTAACACAAACCCTAACATTAAGCCTAACCCTAACCCAGTCCCTAACTCTAACCCTTACCCCTAACCCTAACCCTAACTACAACCCAAACCCTAACCCGAAGCCAAACCCTAATCCTTATCCTATCCCTAACCTTAAACCATACCCTAAACCTAAGCATAACCCTAAGCCTAACCCAAACCCTAACTCTAAAATTAATCCTAACCCTACCACAAACTCTACCCCTAATCCTAACCCTTAACCCTAACCCTAACACTAAGCCTAACACTAAACCCTAACCCTAACCATAACCATAACCATAACCCTAAGCATATCCCTAACCCTAACCGTAACCAAAACCCTAAGCCTAATCCTAACTCTAAGCGTAATCATAAACTTAAACATAACACTAACCCTAACAATAACCCTAACCCAACCCTAACATTAAGGCTAACCCTAACCCTAACACTACCCGTAAGCCTAACCCTAACCCAAACAACAACCCTATACCTAAGCCTAAACCTAACCCTAAACCTATCCCTAACCACTAACCCTACCCCTAATCCTAACCCTTAACCCTACCCCTAACCCTAAGCCTAAACCTAAACCCTTAGCCTAAACCTAAACATAACCCTAACCCTAAGCATATCCCTAACCAAAACCCTTAGCCTAATCCTAACTCTAAGCGTAACCATAAACTTAAACCTAACCCTAACCCTAAAAATAACCCTAACCCAATCCTAACAATAAGCCTAAATCAAACCCTAAACCTAACACTACACCTAAGCCTAAGCCTAACCCTAACCCGAACCCTAACCTAAGCCTAACCCTAACTCTCACACTGGGCCAAACCAAAAGTCTAACCCTAAGCCTAACGCTAAGCCTAAACCTAAGCCTAATCCTAAGCCTAAACTAACCCTACCCGTAAACCTAACCCTAACCTTAAGCCTAACCCTAACCCTAACACTAAGGCTAACACTAACCTTAACACTAACCCTAAACCCTAACCCTTACCCTAACCCTATAGCCTAACACTAACCCTAACCCTAACAATAACCCTAACCCTAAGACTAACCCTAACCCTAAAACATAAGCCTAACGCTAACCCTAAAACTAACCCTAACTCTAAGCCTAAGCCTAACCCTAACCCTAACCCTCAACCTAACCCTAACCGTAACCCTAACCTTAACTCCTAACCCCTACACATAACCCTAATCCTAACCCATAACCCTAACCCTAACTCCAAACACTAAACCTAACACTTACCCTAACCCTAACCCTAGCCTAAGCCTTACACTAACCCCAACCCTATGCCTAAGCCTTACGCTAACCCTAAGCATAAACCTAAGCCTAACCCTAACCCTAAGACTAATCCGAAGCCTAACCATAACCTAAGCCTAACCCCAAGCCTAACCAAACCCTAACACAAAACCTAAGCCTAACCCAAACCCTAAACCTAACCCTAACCCTAACCCTAAGCCTAACCCTAACCTTAACCCTAACCCTAAAACTAGCCCTAACTCTAACCTTAATCCTAAAAGTAAATCTTACCACAACTCTAACCCGAACCCTAACCCTAACTCGAAGCCTAACACTAAACCTCTATCCCTAACCCTAAACCTAAGCCTAGCCCTAACCCTAACCCTAACCCTAACCCTAACACTAAGCCTAACCTTAAGCCTAACCCTAAACCTAACCCTAACACTAAGCCTAACCCTAACCCTAACCCTAACCATAACCCTTAACCCTAAAAATAACCCTAATCCTAACCCCTAACCCTAACCCTAACCCTTACCCTAACCCTAACCTTAACCCTAACCCTAAAACTAGCCCTAACTCTAACCTTAATCCTAAACCTAAATCTTACCACAACTCTAACCCGAACCCTAACCCTAACTCGAAGTCTACCACTAAACCTAATACTAACCCTATCCCTAACCCTAAACCTAAGCCTAGCACTAACCCTAACCCTAACACTAAGCCTAACCTTAAGCCTAACCCTAAACCTAACCCTAACACTAAGCCTAACCCTAACCCTAACCCTAACAATAACCCTTAACCCTAAAAATAACCCTAACCCTAACCCCTAACCCTAACCCTAACCCTTACCCTAACCCTAAACCTTACCATAGCCCTAACCGTAACCCTAAACACTAGCCCTAACTCTAACCCTAACCCTAAGCTTATCCCTAACCCTAACCCTAACCAAAACCGTGGTACTAACCCTACCTCTAAGCTTAAACCTAAACTTCAACCTAACCCTATCCCTCACCCTAACCCTAACACTAGCCCTAAACCTAATCCTAACACTAAGTCTTACCCTAACCCTAACCATAACCATAACCCTAACACTAACCCTAAGGCTAACCCTAAGCCTAACAATAACAATAACCCTAAGCATAACGATAACCCAAGCCCTAACCCTAAACTGACCCTAGAATAACCCTAAACCTAACCCTAAACCTAAGCCTAACACTAAACCTAACCCTAACCCTAATCCTAACACTAAGCCTAACCTTAACCCTAACCCTAAGCCTAACCCTAACCTTAACCCTAACCCTAAAACTAGCGCTAACTCTAATCTTAATTCTAAACCTAAATCTTACCCCAACTCTAACCCGAACCCTAACCCTAAGTCGAAGCCTAACACTAACCCTAACCCTAACCCTATCCCTAAACCTAAAACTAACCCTAAACCTAAGCCTAGGCCTAACCCTAACACTAACCCTAACCCTAAGCGTAACCCTAACCCTAAGACTAACCCTAACCTTTACCCTAAGCCTAACCCTAACCCTAACTCTAACCCTAACACTAACCCTAAGCCTAACTCCAAGCGTTACCCTAACACTAAAGCTAACCATAAGTCTAACCCTAAGGCTAAACCTCAGCTTAACCCTAAACTTAACCCTAACCCAAAACCTATCCTTCAGCCTAACCCTAAACCTAACCTAACCCTTAACCCTAACCCTAGCCCTAATACCTAACCTCTAACCCTAACTCTAACCCTAACCATTAACCCTAACCCATAACCCTAACACTAACAACCAACACAAACCCTAAACCTACCCATAAACCCTAACACTAACCCTAACCCTAAGCTTAATCCCAACCCTAACCATAAGCCTAACCCTAAACCTAAGCCTAAGTCTAACCCTAACCCTAACCCTAACCCTAACCCTAAGCCTAACCCTAAGCCTAACCTTAACTCTAAGCCTAACCCTAAACCTAACCTAACCTTAACTCAAATTCTATCCCTATACCTAACCCTGACATTAACCCTAACCCTAACCCTAACCCTAACCCTAATCCATAACCCATAACCCTAACCCTAACAACCAATAATAAACCTAAACCTAACCCTAACCATACACCCTATCCCTAACCCTACCCTAACCGTAAACCTAACGCCTAACCCTAACCCTAAACTCTAACCCTAACCCTAACCGTAAACCTAAAACTAAGCCTAACTCTATGCCTAACCCTAAACCTTAGCCTAAGCCTTCCACTAACCTTAACCCTAATATTATCCTAAGCCTAACCCAAACCCTAACCCTAACCCTAGGCCTAACCTTAAGCCTAACCCTAACACTAACCCTAACCCTAACATTAAGGCTAACCCTAACCCTAACACTACCAGTAAGCCTAACCCTAACCCAAACAACAACCCTATACCTAAGCCTAAACCTAACCCTAACCCTATCCCTAACCCCTAACTCTACCCCTAATCCTAACCGCAACCGTAACCCTAACCCTAAGCCTAAAACTAAACCCTAACCCTAAACCTAAACATAACCCTAACCCTAAGCATATCCCTAACCCTAACCCTAACCAAAACCCTAAGCCTAATCCTAACTCTAAGGGTAAACATAAACTTAAACCTAACCCTAACCCTAATAATAACCTTAACCCAATCCTTACAATAAGCCTAACCCTAACTCTAAACCTAACACTACACCTAAGCCTAACCCTAACCCTAACCCGAACCCTAACCCGAACCCTAAACCTAACCCTGACCCAAACCCTAACCCCTAACCCTAACCAAATCATAACCCTAACCCATAACCCTAACCACCAACACTAAACCTAACCCTAACCAAAGCCACAAACCCTAACCCTAACCCGAAACCTAACCCTGAACCTTACCCTAACCCTAAACCTAACCCTAACCCGAACCTGAAAGCAAAACCTAAGCCTTACACTAACCCTAACACTAAGCCTAACCCTAACACTAACCCAAGGCTTAACCCAAAACCTAACCCTAACCCTAACCCTGGGCCTAACCAAAAGCCTAACCCTAACCCTAATGCTAAGCCTAAACCTAAGCCTAATCCTAAGCCTAACCTAACCCTACCCCTAAACCTAACACTAACCTTAAGCCTAACCGTAAGCCTAACGCTAACCCTAACACTAAGGCTAACCCTAACCTTAACACTAACCCTAACCCCTAACCCTAACCCTAAGCCTAACCCTAACGCTAACCCTAAACCTAACCCTTACCCTAACCCTATATCCTAACCCTAACCCTAACAATAACCCTAACCCTAAGCCTAACCCTAACCCTAAAACCTAAGCCTAACCCTAACCCTAAACTAACCCTAACTCTAAGCCTAATTCTAACCCTAAGTCTAACCCTAACCCTAAACTTTAGCCTAAGCCGTACACTAATCCTAACCCTAAACTCTAACCGCAACCCTAACCATAAACCTAAAACTAAGCCTAAAACCATGCCTAACTCTAAACCTTAGCCTAAGCCTTCCACTAACCTTAACCCTAAAATCAGCCTTAGCTTAACCCTAACCCTAGGCCTAAACTTAAGCCTAACCCTAACCCTAACCCTAACCTTAACCCTAAGCCTAACACAAACCCTAACATTAAGCCTAACCCTAACCCAGTCCCTAACCCTAACCCTTACCCCTAACCCTAACCCTAACTACAACCCAAACCCTAACCCGAAGCCAAACCCTAATCCTTATCCTATCCCTAACCTTAAACCATACCCTAAACCTAAGCATAACCCTAAGCCTAACCCAAACCCTAACTCTAAAATTAATCCTAACCCTACCACAAACTCTACCCCTAATCCTAACCCTTAACCCTAACCCTAACACTAAGCCTAACACTAAACCCTAATCCTAACCATAACCATAACCATAACCCTAAGCATATCCCTAACCCTAACCGTAACCAAAACCCTAAGCCTAATCCTAACTCTAAGCGTAATCATAAACTTAAACATAACACTAACCCTAACAATAACCCTAACCCAACCCTAACATTAAGGCTAACCCTAACCCTAACACTACCCGTAAGCCTAACCCTAACCCAAACACCAACCCTATACCTAAGCCTAAACCTAACCCTAAACCTATCCCTAACCACTAACCCTACCCCTAATCCTAACCCTTAACCCTACCCCTAACCCTAAGCCTAAACCTAAACCCTTAGCCTAAACCTAAACATAACCCTAACCCTAAGCATATCCCTAACCAAAACCCTTAGCCTAATCCTAACTCTAAGCGTAACCATAAACTTAAACCTAACCCTAACCCTAAAAATAACCCTAACACAATCCTAACAATAAGCCTAAATCAAACCCTAAACCTAACACTACACCTAAGCCTAACCCTAACCCTAACCCGAACCCTAACCTAAGCCTAACCCTAACTCTCACACTGGGCCAAACCAAAAGTCTAACCCTAAGCCTAACGCTAAGCCTAAACCTAAGCCTAATCCTAAGCCTAAACTAACCCTACCCGTAAACCTAACCCTAACCTTAAGCCTAACCCTAACCCTAACACTAACACTAAGGCTAACACTAACCTTAACACTAACCCTAAACCCTAACCCTTACCCTAACCCTATAGCCTAACACTAACCCTAACCCTAACAATAACCCTAACCCTAAGACTAACCCTAACCCTAAAACATAAGCCTAATGCTAACCCTAAAACTAACCCTAACTCTAAGCCTAAGCCTAACCCTAACCCTAACCCTCAACCTAACCCTAACCGTAACCCTAACCTTAACTCCTAACCCCTACACATAACCCTAATCCTAACCCATAACCCTAACCCTAACTCCAAACACTAAACCTAACACTTACCCTAACCCTAACCCTAGCCTAAGCCTTACACTAACCCCAACCCTATGCCTAAGCCTTACGCTAACCCTAAGCATAAACCTAAGCCTAACCCTAACCCTAAGACTAATCCGAAGCCTAACCATAACCTAAGCCTAACCCCAAGCCTAACCAAACCCTAACACAAAACCTAAGCCTAACCCAAACCCTAAACCTAACCCTAACCCTAACCCTAAGCCTAACCCTAACCTTAACCCTAACCCTAAAACTAGCCCTAACTCTAACCTTAATCCTAAAAGTAAATCTTACCACAACTCTAACCCGAACCCTAACCCTAACTCGAAGCCTAACACTAAACCTCTATCCCTAACCCTAAACCTAAGCCTAGCCCTAACCCTAACCCTAACCCTAACCCTAACACTAAGCCTAACCTTAAGCCTAACCCTAAACCTAACCCTAACACTAAGCCTAACCCTAACCCTAACCCTAACCATAACCCTTAACCCTAAAAATAACCCTAACCCTAACCCCTAACCCTAACCCTAACCCTTACCCTAACCCTAACCTTAACCCTAACCCTAAAACTAGCCCTAACTCTAACCATAATCCTAAACCTAAATCTTACCACAACTCTAACCCGAACCCTAACCCTAACTCGAAGTCTACCACTAAACCTAATACTAACCCTATCCCTAACCCTAAACCTAAGCCTAGCACTAACCCTAACCCTAACACTAAGCCTAACCTTAAGCCTAACCCTAAACCTAACCCTAACACTAAGCCTAACCCTAACCCTAACCCTAACAATAACCCTTAACCCTAAAAATAACCCTAAACCTAACCCCTAACCCTAACCCTAACCCTTACCCTAACCCTAAACCTTACCATAGCCCTAACCGTAACCCTAAACACTAGCCCTAACTCTAACCCTAACCCTAAGCTTATCCCTAACCCTAACCCTAACCAAAACCGTGGTACTAACCCTACCTCTAAGCTTAAACCTAAACATCAACCTAACCCTATCCCTCACCCTAACCCTAACACTAGCCCTAAACCTAATCCTAACACTAAGTCTTACCCTAACCCTAACCATAACCATAACCCTAACACTAACCCTAAGTCTAACCCTAAGCCTAACAATAACAATAACCCTAAGCATAACGATAACCCAAGCCCTAACCCTAAACTGACCCTAGAATAACCCTAAACCTAACCCTAAACCTAAGCCTAACACTAAACCTAACCCTAACCCTAATCCTAACACTAAGCCTAACCTTAACCCTAACCCTAAGCCTAACCCTAACCTTAACCCTAACCCTAAAACTAGCGCTAACTCTAATCTTAATTCTAAACCTAAATCTTACCCCAACTCTAACCCGAACCCTAACCCTAATTCGAAGCCTAACACTAACCCTAACCCTAACCCTATCCCTAAACCTAAAACTAACCCTAAACCTAAGCCTAGGCCTAACCCTAACACTAACCCTAACCCTAAGCGTAACCCTAACCCTAAGACTAACCCTAACCTTTACCCTAAGCCTAACCCTAACCCTAACTCTAACCCTAACACTAACCCTAAGCCTAACTCCAAGCGTTACCCTAACACTAAAGCTAACCATAAGTCTAACCCTAAGGCTAAACCTCAGCTTAACCCTAAACTTAACCCTAACCCAAAACCTATCCTTCAGCCTAACCCTAAACCTAACCTAACCCTTAACCCTAACCCTCGCCCTAACACCTAACCTCTAACCCTAACTCTAACCCTAACCATTAACCCTAACCCATAACCCTAACACTAACAACCAACACAAACCCTAAACCTAACCATAAACCCTAACACTAACCCTAACCCTAAGCTTAATCCCAACCCTAACCATAAGCCTAACCCTAAACCTAAGCCTAAGTCTAACCCTAACCCTAACCCTAACCCCAACCCTAAGCCTAACCCTAAGCATAACCCTAACTCTAAGCCTAACCCTAAACCTAACCTAACCTTAACCCAAATTCTATCCCTATACCTAACCCTGACATTAACCCTAACCCTAACCCTAACCCTAACCCTAATCCATAACCCATAACCCTAACCCTAACAACCAATAATAAACCTAAACCTAACCCTAACCATACACCCTATCCCTAACCCTACCCTAACCGTAAACCTAACGCCTAACCCTAACCCTAAACTCTAACCCTAACCCTAACCGTAAACCTAAAACTAAGCCTAACTCTATGCCTAACCCTAAACCTTAGCCTAAGCCTTCCACTAACCTTAACCCTAATATTATCCTAAGCCTAACCCAAACCCTAACCCTAACCCTAGGCCTAACCTTAAGCCTAACCCTAACACTAACCCTAACCCTAACATTAAGGCTAACCCTAACCCTAACACTACCAGTAAGCCTAACCCTAACCCAAACAACAACCCTATACCTAAGCCTAAACCTAACCCTAACCCTATCCCTAACCCCTAACTCTACCCCTAATCCTAACCGCAACCGTAACCCTAACCCTAAGCCTAAAACTAAACCCTAACCCTAAACCTAAACATAACCCTAACCCTAAGCATATCCCTAACCCTAACCCTAACCAAAACCCTAAGCCTAATCCTAACTCTAAGGGTAAACATAAACTTAAACCTAACCCTAACCCTAATAATAACCTTAACCCAATCCTTACAATAAGCCTAACCCTAACTCTAAACCTAACACTACACCTAAGCCTAACCCTAACCCTAACCCGAACCCTAAACCTAAGCCTAAACCTAACCCTGACCCTAACCCTAACCCCTAACCCTAACCAAATCATAACCCTACCCCATAACCCTAACCACCAACACTAAACCTAACCCTAACCAAAGCCACAAACCCTAACCCTAACCCGAAACCTAACCCTAAACCTTACCCTAACCCTAAACCTAACCCTAACCCGAACCTGAAAGCAAAACCTAAGCCTTACACTAACCCTAACACTAAGCCTAACCCTAACACTAACCCAAGGCTTAACCCAAAACCTAACCCTAAGCCTAACCCTGGGCCTAACCAAAAGCCTAACCCTAACCCTAATGCTAAGCCTAAACCTAAGCCTAATCCTAAGCCTAACCTAACCCTACCCCTAAACCTAACACTAACCTTAAGCCTAACCGTAAGCCTAACGCTAACCCTAACACTAAGGCTAACCCTAACCTTAACACTAACCCTAACCCCTAACCCTAAGCCTAAGCCTAACCCTAACGCTAACCCTAAACCTAACACTTACCCTAACCCTATATCCTAACCCTAACCCTAACCCTAACAATAACCCTAACCCTAAGCCTAACCCTAACCCTAAATCCTAAGCCTAACCCTAACCCTAAACTAACCCTAACTCTAAGCCTAATTCTAACCCTAAGTCTAACCCTAACCCTAAACTTTAGCCTAAGCCGTACACTAATCCTAACCCTAAACTCTAACCGCAACCCTAACCATAAACCTAAAACTAAGCCTAAAACCATGCCTAACTCTAAACCTTAGCCTAAGCCTTCCACTAACCTTAACCCTAAAATCAGCCTTAGCTTAACCCTAACCCTAACCCTAGGCCTAAACTTAAGCCTAACCCTAACCCTAACCCTAACCTTAACCCTAAGCCTAACACAAACCCTAACATTAAGCCTAACCCTAACCCAGTCCCTAACCCTAACCCTTACCCCTAACCCTAACCCTAACTACAACCCAAACCCTAACCCGAAGCCAAACCCTAATCCTTATCCTATCCCTAACCTTAAACCATACCCTAAACCTAAGCATAACCCTAAGCCTAACCCAAACCCTAACTCTAAAATTAATCCTAACCCTACCACAAACTCTACCCCTAATCCTAACCCTTAACCCTAACCCTAACACTAAGCCTAACACTAAACCCTAACCCTAACCATAACCATAACCATAACCCTAAGCATATCCCTAACCCTAACCGTAACCAAAACCCTAAGCCTAATCCTAACTCTAAGCGTAATCATAAACTTAAACATAACACTAACCCTAACAATAACCCTAACCCAACCCTAACATTAAGGCTAACCCTAACCCTAACACTACCCGTAAGCCTAACCCTAACCCAAACACCAACCCTATACCTAAGCCTAAACCTAACCCTAAACCTATCCCTAACCACTAACCCTACCCCTAATCCTAACCCTTAACCCTACCCCTAACCCTAAGCCTAAACCTAAACCCTTAGCCTAAACCTAAACATAACCCTAACCCTAAGCATATCCCTAACCAAAACCCTTAGCCTAATCCTAACTCTAAGCGTAACCATAAACTTAAACCTAACCCTAACCCTAAAAATAACCCTAACCCAATCCTAACAATAAGCCTAAATCAAACCCTAAACCTAACACTACACCTAAGCCTAACCCTAACCCTAACCCGAACCCTAACCTAAGCCTAACCCTAACTCTCACACTGGGCCAAACCAAAAGTCTAACCCTAAGCCTAACGCTAAGCCTAAACCTAAGCCTAATCCTAAGCCTAAACTAACCCTACCCGTAAACCTAACCCTAACCTTAAGCCTAACCCTAACCCTAACACTAACACTAAGGCTAACACTAACCTTAACACTAACCCTAAACCCTAACCCTTACCCTAACCCTATAGCCTAACACTAACCCTAACCCTAACAATAACCCTAACCCTAAGACTAACCCTAACCCTAAAACATAAGCCTAACGCTAACCCTAAAACTAACCCTAACTCTAAGCCTAAGCCTAACCCTAACCCTAACCCTCAACCTAACCCTAACCGTAACCCTAACCTTAACTCCTAACCCCTACACATAACCCTAATCGTAACCCATAACCCTAACCCTAACTCCAAACACTAAACCTAACACTTACCCTAACCCTAACCCTAGCCTAAGCCTTACACTAACCCCAACCCTATGCCTAAGCCTTACGCTAACCCTAAGCATAAACCTAAGCCTAACCCTAACCCTAAGACTAATCCGAAGCCTAACCATAACCTAAGCCTAACCCCAAGCCTAACCAAACCCTAACACAAAACCTAAGCCTAACCCAAACCCTAAACCTAACCCTAACCCTAACCCTAAGCCTAACCCTAACCTTAACCCTAACCCTAAAACTAGCCCTAACTCTAACCTTAATCCTAAAAGTAAATCTTACCACAACTCTAACCCGAACCCTAACCCTAACTCGAAGCCTAACACTAAACCTCTATCCCTAACCCTAAACCTAAGCCTAGCCCTAACCCTAACACTAACCCTAACCCTAACACTAAGCCTAACCTTAAGCCTAACCCTAAACCTAACCCTAACACTAAGCCTAACCCTAACCCTAACCATAACCCTTAACCCTAAAAATAACCCTAACCCTAACCCCTAACCCTAACCCTTACCCTAACCGTAACCTTAACCCTAACCCTAAAACTAGCCCTAACTCTAACCTTAATCCTAAACCTAAATCTTACCACAACTCTAACCCGAACCCTAACCCTAACTCGAAGTCTACCACTAAACCTAATACTAACCCTATCCCTAACCCTAAACCTAAGCCTAGCACTAACCCTAACCCTAACACTAAGCCTAACCTTAAGCCTAACCCTAAACCTAACCCTAACAATAACCCTTAACCCTAAAAATAACCCAAAACCTAACCCCTAACCCTAACCCTAACCCTTACCCTAACCCTAAACCTTACCATAGCCCTAACTGTAACCCTAAACACTAGCCCTAACTCTAACCCTAACCCTAAGCTTATCCCTAACCCTAACCCTAACCAAAACCGTGGTACTAACCCTACCTCTAAGCTTAAACCTAAACTTCAACCTAACCCTATACCTCACCCTAACCCTAACACCAGCCCTAAACTTAATCCTAACACTAAGTCTTACCCTAACCCTAACCATAACCATAACCCTAACACTAACCCTAAGGCTAACCCTAAGCCTAACAATAACAATAACCCTAAGCATAACGATAACCCAAGCCCTAACCCTAAACTGACCCTAGAATAACCCTAAACCTAACCCTAAACCTAAGCCTAACACTAAACCTAACCCTAACCCTAATCCTAACACTAAGCCTAACCTTAACCCTAACCCTAAGCCTAACCCTAACCTTAACCCTAACCCTAAAACTAGCCCTAACTCTAATCTTAATTCTAAACCTAAATCTTACCCCAACTCTAACCCGAACCCTAACCCTAATTCGAAGCCTAACACTAACCCTAACCCTAACCCTATCCCTAAACCTAAAACTAACCCTAAACCTAAGCCTAGGCCTAACCCTAACACTAACCCTAACCCTAAGCGTAACCCTAACCCTAAGACTAACCCTAACCTTTACCCTAAGCCTAACCCTAACCCTAACTCTAACCCTAACACTAACCCTAAGCCTAACTCCAAGCGTTACCCTAACACTAAAGCTAACCATAAGTCTAACCCTAAGGCTAAACCTCAGCTTAACCCTAAACTTAACCCTAACCCAAAACCTATCCTTCAGCCTAACCCTAAACCTAACCTAACCCTTAACCCTAACCCTCGCCCTAACACCTAACCTCTAACCCTAACTCTAACCCTAACCATTAACCCTAACCCATAACCCTAACACTAACAACCAACACAAACCCTAAACCTAACCATAAACCCTAACACTAACCCTAACCCAAGCTTAATCCCAACCCTAACCATAAGCCTAACCCTAAACCTAAGCCTAAGTCTAACCCTAACCCTAAACCTAACCCTAACCCTAACCCTAAGCCTAACCCTAAGCCTAACCCTAACTCTAAGCCTAACCCTAAACCTAACCTAACCTTAACCCTAATTCTATCCCTATACCTAACCCTGACATTAACCCTAACCCTAACCCTAATCCATAACCCATAACCCTAACCCTAACAACCAATAATAAACCTAAACCTAACCCTAACCATACACCCTATCCCTAACCCTAACCTAACCGTAAACCTAACGCCTAACCCTAACCCTAAACTCTAACCCTAACCCTAACCGTAAACCTAAAACTAAGCCTAACTCTATGCCTAACCCTAAACCTTAGCCTAAGCCTTCCACTAACCTTAACCCTAATATTATCCTAAGCCTAACCCAAACCCTAACCCTAACCCTAGGCCTAACCTTAAGCCTAACCCTAACACTAACCCTAACCCTAACATTAAGGCTAACCCTAACCCTAACACTACCAGTAAGCCTAACCCTAACCCAAACAACAACCCTATACCTAAGCCTAAACCTAACCCTAACCCTATCCCTAACCCCTAACTCTACCCCTAATCCTAACCGCAACCGTAACCCTAACCCTAAGCCTAAAACTAAACCCTAACCCTAAACCTAAACATAACCCTAACCCTAAGCATATCCCTAACCCTAACCCTAACCAAAACCCTAAGCCTAATCCTAACTCTAAGGGTAAACATAAACTTAAACCTAACCCTAACCCTAATAATAACCTTAACCCAATCCTTACAATAAGCCTAACCCTAACTCTAAACCTAACACTACACCTAAGCCTAACCCTAACCCTAACCCGAACCCTAAACCTAACCCTGACCCAAACCCTAACCCCTAACCCTAACCAAATCATAACCCTAACCCATAACCCTAACCACCAACACTAAACCTAACCCTAACCAAAGCCACAAACCCTAACCCTAACCCGAAACCTAACCCTAAACCTTACCCTAACCCTAAACCTAACCCTAACCCGAACCTGAAAGCAAAACCTAAGCCTTACACTAACCCTAACACTAAGCCTAACCCTAACACTAACCCAAGGCTTAACCCAAAACCTAACCCTAACCCTAACCCTGGGCCTAACCAAAAGCCTAACCCTAACCCTAATGCTAAGCCTAAACCTAAGCCTAATCCTAAGCCTAACCTAACCCTACCCCTAAACCTAACACTAACCTTAAGCCTAACCGTAAGCCTAACGCTAACCCTAACACTAAGGCTAACCCTAACCTTAACACTAACCCTAACCCCTAACCCTAACCCTAAGCCTAACCCTAACGCTAACCCTAAACCTAACCCTTACCCTAACCCTATATCCTAACCCTAACCCTAACCCTAACAATAACCCTAACCCTAAGCCTAACCCTAACCCTAAAACCTAAGCCTAACCCTAACCCTAAACTAACCCTAACTCTAAGCCTAATTCTAACCCTAAGTCTAACCCTAACCCTAAACTTTAGCCTAAGCCGTACACTAATCCTAACCCTAAACTCTAACCGCAACCCTAACCATAAACCTAAAACTAAGCCTAAAACCATGCCTAACTCTAAACCTTAGCCTAAGCCTTCCACTAACCTTAACCCTAAAATCAGCCTTAGCTTAACCCTAACCCTAACCCTAGGCCTAAACTTAAGCCTAACCCTAACCCTAACCCTAACCTTAACCCTAAGCCTAACACAAACCCTAACATTAAGCCTAACCCTAACCCAGTCCCTAACCCTAACCCTTACCCCTAACCCTAACCCTAACTACAACCCAAACCCTAACCCGAAGCCAAACCCTAATCCTTATCCTATCCCTAACCTTAAACCATACCCTAAACCTAAGCATAACCCTAAGCCTAACCCAAACCCTAACTCTAAAATTAATCCTAACCCTACCACAAACTCTACCCCTAATCCTAACCCTTAACCCTAACCCTAACACTAAGCCTAACACTAAACCCTAACCCTAACCATAACCATAACCATAACCCTAAGCATATCCCTAACCCTAACCGTAACCAAAACCCTAAGCCTAATCCTAACTCTAAGCGTAATCATAAACTTAAACATAACACTAACCCTAACAATAACCCTAACCCAACCCTAACATTAAGGCTAACCCTAACCCTAACACTACCCGTAAGCCTAACCCTAACCCAAACACCAACCCTATACCTAAGCCTAAACCTAACCCTAAACCTATCCCTAACCACTAACCCTACCCCTAATCCTAACCCTTAACCCTACCCCTAACCCTAAGCCTAAACCTAAACCCTTAGCCTAAACCTAAACATAACCCTAACCCTAAGCATATCCCTAACCAAAACCCTTAGCCTAATCCTAACTCTAAGCGTAACCATAAACTTAAACCTAACCCTAACCCTAAAAATAACCCTAACCCAATCCTAACAATAAGCCTAAATCAAACCCTAAACCTAACACTACACCTAAGCCTAAGCCTAACCCTAACCCGAACCCTAACCTAAGCCTAACCCTAACTCTCACACTGGGCCAAACCAAAAGTCTAACCCTAAGCCTAACGCTAAGCCTAAACCTAAGCCTAATCCTAAGCCTAAACTAACCCTACCCGTAAACCTAACCCTAACCTTAAGCCTAACCCTAACCCTAACACTAAGGCTAACACTAACCTTAACACTAACCCTAAACCCTAACCCTTACCCTAACCCTATAGCCTAACACTAACCCTAACCCTAACAATAACCCTAACCCTAAGACTAACCCTAACCCTAAAACATAAGCCTAACGCTAACCCTAAAACTAACCCTAACTCTAAGCCTAAGCCTAACCCTAACCCTAACCCTCAACCTAACCCTAACCGTAACCCTAACCTTAACTCCTAACCCCTACACATAACCCTAATCCTAACCCATAACCCTAACCCTAACTCCAAACACTAAACCTAACACTTACCCTAACCCTAACCCTAGCCTAAGCCTTACACTAACCCCAACCCTATGCCTAAGCCTTACGCTAACCCTAAGCATAAACCTAAGCCTAACCCTAACCCTAAGACTAATCCGAAGCCTAACCATAACCTAAGCCTAACCCCAAGCCTAACCAAACCCTAACACAAAACCTAAGCCTAACCCAAACCCTAAACCTAACCCTAACCCTAACCCTAAGCCTAACCCTAACCTTAACCCTAACCCTAAAACTAGCCCTAACTCTAACCTTAATCCTAAAAGTAAATCTTACCACAACTCTAACCCGAACCCTAACCCTAACTCGAAGCCTAACACTAAACCTCTATCCCTAACCCTAAACCTAAGCCTAGCCCTAACCCTAACCCTAACCCTAACCCTAACACTAAGCCTAACCTTAAGCCTAACCCTAAACCTAACCCTAACACTAAGCCTAACCCTAACACTAACCCTAACCATAACCCTTAACCCTAAAAATAACCCTAACCCTAACCCCTAACCCTAACCCTAACCCTTACCCTAACCCTAACCTTAACCCTAACCCTAAAACTAGCCCTAACTCTAACCTTAATCCTAAACCTAAATCTTACCACAAGTCTAACCCGAACCCTAACTCGAAGTCTACCACTAAACCTAATACTAACCCTATCCCTAACCCTAAACCTAAGCCTAGCACTAACCCTAACCCTAACACTAAGCCTAACCTTAAGCCTAACCCTAAACCTAACCCTAACACTAAGCCTAACCCTAACCCTAACCCTAACAATAACCCTTAACCCTAAAAATAACCCTAACCCTAAGCCCTAACCCTAACCCTAACCCTTACCCTAACCCTAAACCTTACCATAGCCCTAACCGTAACCCTAAACACTAGCCCTAACTCTAACCCTAACCCTAAGCTTATCCTTAACCCTAACCCTAACCAAAACCGTGGTACTAACCCTACCTCTAAGCTTAAACCTAAACTTCAACCTAACCCTATCCCTCACCCTAACCCTAACACTAGCCCTAAACCTAATCCTAACACTAAGTCTTACCCTAACCCTAACCCTAACCATAACCCTAACACTAACCCTAAGGCTAACCCTAAGCCTAACTCTAGCAATAACCCTAAGCATAACGATAACCCAAGCCCTAACCCTAAACTGACCCTAGAATAACCCTAAACCTAACCCTAAACCTAAGCCTAACACTAAACCTAACCCTAACCCTAATCCTAACACTAAGCCTAACCTTAACCCTAACCCTAAGCCTAACCCTAACCTTAACCTTAACCCTAAAACTAGCCCTAACTCTAATCTTAATTCTAAACCTAAATCTTACCCCAACTCTAACCAGAACCCTAACCCTAAGTCGAAGCCTAACACTAACCCTAACCCTAACCCTATCCCTAAACCTAAAACTAACCCTAAACCTAAGCCTAGGCCTAACCCTAACCCTAACCCTAACCCTAACCCTAAGCGTAACCCTAACCCTAAGCCTAACCCTAACCTTTACCCTAAGCCTAACCCTAACCCTAACTCTAACCCTAACACTAACCCTAAGCCTAACTCCAAGCGTTACCCTAACACTAAAGCTAACCATAAGTCTAACCCTAAGGCTAAACCTCAGCTTAACCCTAAACTTAACCCTAACCCAAAACCTATCCTTCAGCCTAACCCTAAACCTAACCTAACCCCTAACCCTAACCCTAGCCCTAACACCTAACCCCTAACCCTAACTCTAACCCTAACCCTAACCCTAACCCTAACCAACACCGTGGTATTAACCCTACCTCTAAGCTTAAACCTAAACTTCAACCTAACCCTAACCCTCACCCTAACCCTAACACTAGCCCTAAACCTAATCCTAACACTAAGTCTTACCCTAACCCTAACCATAAACATAACCCTAACACTAACCCTAAGGCTAACCCTAAGCCTAACAATAACAATAACCCTAAGCATAACGATAACCCAAGCCCTAACCCTAAACTGACCCTAGAATAACCCTAAACCTAACCCTAAACCTAAGCCTAACACTAAACCTAACC
>NW_027459095.1:0-121101 GCF_050624435.1 Tenrec ecaudatus | reverse complement strand
GGGCTCCCTAAGCCTAGTGCTCCCCCGGCCTGGGGCTCCATAAGCCTAGGGATCCCCAGGCCTCCGGCGCCCTAAGCCTAGGGCTCCCCAGGTCTGGGGCTCCCTAAGCCTAATGCTCCACAGGCCTGGGGCTCCCTCAACCTAGGGCTCCCCAGGCTGGGTCTCCCTAAGCCAAGGGCTCCCCAGCCTGGGGTTCCCTAAACCTAAGCTCCCCAGGCCTGGGGCTACCTAAGCCTAGGATTCCCCAGGCCTAGGGCTCCCTGAGCCTAGGGATTCCCAGGCCTGGGGCCCCCTAAGCCTTAGGGCTAGGGCTCACCAGGCATGGGGCTCCCAAAGCTTTAGGGCTAGGGCTCCCCAGGCCTTGGGCTCCCTAAGCCTAGGTCTCCCCAGACCTGTGGCTCCCTAAGCCTAGGGCTCCCCAGGCCTGGGACTCCCTAAGCCTAAGGCTCTACAGGCCTGGGGTTCCATAAGCCTAGGCCTCCCCAGGCTGGGGCTCCCTAAACCTAAGGGCTCCCCAGGCCTTAGGCTCCCTAAGCCTAGGGCTTCCCAGGCCTGGGGCTCCCTAAACCTTAGGGCTACGGCTACCCTGGCCTGGGGCTCTCTATGACCAGTGCTCCCCAGGCCTGGGGCTCCCTAGCGTAGGGCTCCCAGGATTGGGGCTCCCTAAGTCTTAGGGCTAGGGCTCCCCAGGCCTGGGCCACCCAAAGCCTTAGGGCTTGGGCGCCCCAGACTTGGGGCTGTCTAAGCCTAGGGCTCCCCAAGACGGGGGCTCACTAAGCCTTAGGGCTAGGGTTCCCCAGGCTTGGGGCTCCCTATACTTAATGCTCCCCGTGGCATGGGGCCCCCTAATCCTAGAGTTCCCCAGGCCTGGGGTTCCCTGAGCCTAGGGCTCCCCAATCCTGGGGCTCCCTACGCCTTAGGGCTAGGGCTCGCCAAGCCTGGGGCTACCTAGCCTATGGCACCCTAGGCTTGGGGCTCCCTAAGCCTTAGGGCTAGGGCTCCGCAGGCCTGGGGCTCCCTAAGCCTTAAGGCTAGGGCTCCCCATGCCTGGGGCTACCTATCCTTTGGCTCCCTAGGCTTGGGGCTCCCTAAGCCTTAGGACTAGGGCTCCCAGGCCTGGGGCTCCCTAAACCTTTGGGCTAGGGCTACCCTGGCCTGGGGCTCTCTAAGCCTAGGGCTCCCCAGGCCTGGGGCTCCCTAAGCATAGATCTCCCTAATCCTGGGGCTCCCCAGCCCTGGGGCTCCCTAAGCCTTTGGCTCCCCAGTTTTGTGGTTCCCTAAGCCTAAGTTCCCCAGGCCTGGGGCTACCTAAGCCTAGGGCTCCCCAGGCCTAGGGCACCCTAAGCCTTAGGGCTAGGTCTCACCTGGCTTGGGGCTCCCTAAGCTTTAGGGCTAGGGCTCCCCATGCCTGGTGTTCCCTAAGCCTTAACGCTAGTGCCCCCCAGGCCTTGGGCTCCCTAAACCTAGGATTCCCCAGGATGGGTCTCCCTAAACCAAGGGCTCCCCAGGCGTGGGGCTCCATAAGCCTAGGGCTCCAAAGGCTGGGGCTCCCTAAGCCTAGGGCTCCCCAGCCTGGGGTTCCCTAAGCCTAAGCTCCCCAGGCCTGGGGCTACCTAAGCCTAGGGCTCCCCAGAACTGGGGCTGCCTGAGCCTAGGGCTTCCCAGACCTGGGGCCCCCTAAGCCTTAGGGCTAGGGCTCACCAGGCTTCGGGCTCCCTAAGCTTTAGGGCTAGGGCTCCCCAGGCCTGGGGCTCCCTATGCCTAGGTCTCCCCAGGCCTGGTGCTCCCTAAGCCTAAGCCTCCACAGGCCTGCGGCTCCCTAAGCCTAGGGCTCCCCAGGCTGGGGCTCCCTAAGCCAAGGGTTCCCCAGGCCTGGGGCTCCCTATGCCTAGGGCTCCCCAGGCTGGGGCTCCCTAAACCTTAGGGCTAGGGCTACCCTGGCCTGGGCCACCCTAAGCCTTAGGGCTAGGGCGCCGCAGACATGGGGCTCTCTAAGCCTAGGGCCCCCCAACACTGGGGCTCACTAAGCCTTAGGGCTAGGGCTCCCCAAGCTTGGGTTTCCCAGAGCCTAGGGCTCCCCAGGCCTGGGGCCCCCTAAGCGTTTTTGCTAGGGCTCACCAGGTTTGGGGCTCCCTAAGCTTCAGGGCTAGGGCTCCCCAAGCCTGGGCTCCCTAAGACTAGGGCTCCCTAGGCCTGGTGCTCCCTAAGCCTTAACGCTAGGGCTCCCCAGGCCTGGGGCTCACTAAGCCTTGGGGCTAGGGCTCCCCAGGCCTGGGGCTCACTAAGCCTAGGGCTCCCACGGACTGGGGCTCCCTAAGCCTAGGGCTCCCCAGGCCTGGGGCTCCCTAAGCCTAAGGCTCCTCAGGCCTGGGGCTCCCTAGGTCTAGGGCTCCCAAAGCTGGGTCTCCCTAAGCCAAGGGCTCCCCAGGCGTGGGGCTCCCTTAGCCTAGGTCTCCACAGGCTGGGGCTCCCTAAGTCTTGGGCTCCCCAGCCTGGGGCTCCCTAAGCCTTAGGGCTCCCCAGGTCTTAGGCTCCCTAAACCTTAGGGCTAGGGCTACCCTGGCCTGGGGCCCTCTAAGCCTAGGGCTCCCCAGGCCTGGGTCTCCCTAAGCATAGGTCTCCCTAATCCTGGGGCTTCCCAGGCCTGGGGCTCCCTAAGCCTTTGGCTACCCAGGCTTGTGGTTCCCTAAGCCTAAGTTCCCCAGGCCTGGGGCTACCTTAGCCGAGGGCTCCCCAGGCCTGGGGCTCCCTGAGCCTAGGGCTTCCCAGGCATGGGGCCCCCTAAGCCTTAGGGCTAGGGCTCACCAGGCCTGGGACTCCCTAAGCCTAGGGCTCCCCAGGCCTGGGGCTCCATAAGCCGAGGGCTTCTCAGACCTGGGGCTCCCTAAGCCTAAGGCTCCACAGGTCTGGGGCTCCATAAGCCTAGGCCTCCACAGGCTGGGGCTCTCTAAACCTAAGGGCTCCCCAGGCCTTAGGCTCCCTAAGCCTAGGGCTTCCCAGGCCTGGGGCTCCCTAAACTTTAGGGCTACGGCTACCCTGGCCTGGGGCTCTCTATGACCAGTGCTCCCCAGGCCTGGGGTTCCCTAGCCTAGGGCTCCTAGGATTGGGGCTCCCTAAGTCTTAGGGCTAGGGCTCCCCAGGCCTGGGCCACCCAAAGCCTTAGGGCTAGGGTGCCCCAGACTTGGGGCTGTCTAAGCCTAGGGCTCCCCAAGACGGGGGCTCACTAAGCCTTAGGGCTAGAGTTCCCCAGGCTTGGGGCTCCCTAAGCCTAGGGCTCCCCGTGGCATGGGGCCCCCTAATACTAGAGTTCCCCAGGCCTGGGGTTCCCTGAGACTAGGGCTCCCCAGTCCTGGGGCTCCCTACGCCTTAGGGCTAGGGCTCCCCAAGCCTGGGGCTACCTAGCCTATAGCACCCTAGGCTTGGGGCTCCCTAAGCCTTAGGGCTAGGGCTCCCCAGGCCTGGGGCTCCCTAAGCCTTAAGGCTAGGGCTCCCCAAGCCTGGGGCTACCTAGCCTATGGCTCCCTAGGCTTGGGGCTCCCTAAGCCTTAGGACTAGGGCTCCCAGGCCTGGGGCTCCCTAAACCTTTGGGCTAGGGCTACCCTGGCCTGGGGCTCTCTAAGCCTAGGGCTCCCCAGGCCTGGGGCTCCCTAAGCATAGGTCTCCCTAATCCTGGGGCTCCCCAGCCCTGGGGCTCCCTAAGCCTTTGGCTCCCCAGGCTTGTGGTTCCCTAAGCCTAAGTTCCCCAGGCCTGGGGCTACCTAAGCCTAGGGCTCCCCAGGCCTGGGGCCCCCTAAGCCTTAGGGCTAGGTCTCACCAGGCTTGGGGCTCCCTAAGTTTTAGGGCTAGGGCTCCCCATGCCTGGTGTTCCCTAAGCCTTAATGCTAGTGCTCCCCAGGCCTTGGGCTCCCTAAACTTAGGGTTCCCCAGGCTGGGTCTCCCTAAGCCAAGGGCTCCCCAGGCATGGGGCTCCCTAAGCCTAGGGCTCCAAAGGCTGGGGCTCCCTAAGCCTAGGGCTCCCCAGCCTGGGGTTCCCTAAGCCTAAGCTCCCCAGACCTGGGGCTGCCTGAGCCTAGGGCTTCCCAGGCCTGGGGCCCCCTAAGCCTTAGGGCTAGGGCTCACCAGGCATCGGGCTCCCTAAGCTTTAGGGCTAGGGCTCCCCAGGCCTGGGGCTCCCTAAGCCTAGGTCTCCCCCGCCCTGGGGCTCCCTAAGCCTAGGGCTCCCCAGGCCTGTGGCACCCTAAGCCTTAGGGCTAGGGCTCACCAGGCTTGCGGCTCCCTAAGCTTTAGGGCTAGGGCTCCCCAGGCCTGGAGCTCCCTAAGCCTTGGGCTACCCAGGACTGGGGCTCCATAAGCCTAGGGCTCCCCAGGCCTGGGGCTCCCTAAGCGTAGGGCTCCCCAGGCATGTGGCACCCTAAGCCTTAGGGCTAGGGCTCACCAGGCTTGCGGCTCCCTAAGCTTTAGGGCTAGGGCTCCCCAGGCCTGGAGCTCCCTAAGCCTAGGGCTCCCCAGGCCTGGTGCTCCCTAAGCCTAGGGATCCCCAGGACTGGGGCTCCATAAGCCTAGGGCTCCCCAGGCCTGGGGCTCCTTAAGCCTAGGGCTCCCCAGGCTGGAGCTCCCTAAGCCAAGGGCTCCCCAGGCCTGGGGCTCCCTAAGCCTAGGGCTCCCCAGGTTTGGGCTCCCTAAGCCAAGGGCTCCCCAGGCCTGGGGCTCCCTAGCCTAGGGCTCCCAGGATTGGGGCTCCCAAAGTCTTAGGGCCAGGGCTCCACAGCTCTGGGCCACCCTAAGCCTTAGGGCTAGGGCGCCCCAGACTTGGGGCACTCTAAGCCTAGGGTTCCCAAGACGGGGGCTCACTAAGCCT
The DNA here is from genome assembly GCF_050624435.1 of Tenrec ecaudatus. Lineage (NCBI taxonomy): Eukaryota > Metazoa > Chordata > Mammalia > Afrosoricida > Tenrecidae > Tenrec > Tenrec ecaudatus. The sequence continues at coordinate 116,243 of NW_027459095.1, read as the reverse complement.
TAGAGCTAGGGCTCCCCAGGCCTGGGGATCCCTAAACCTAGGGCTCCCCTTGGCCTGGGGCCCCCTAAGCCTAGAGTTCCCCAGGCCTGGGGTTCCCAGAGCCTAGGGGTCCCCAGGCCTGGGGCCCCCTAAGCCTTAGGGCTAGGGCTCACCAGGTTTGGGGCTCCCTAAATTTAGGGCTAGGGCTCCCCAGGCCTGGGGCTCCCTAAGCCTAGGGCTCCCTAGGCCTGGTGCTCCCTAAGCCTTAACGCTAGGGATCCCAGGCCTGGGGCTCACTAAGCCTTAGGGTTGGGCTCCCCAGGCCTGGGGCTCCGAAAGCCTAGGGTTCTCCAGGCCTGGGGCTCCCTAAGCCTAGGACTCCCCAGGCCTGGGGCTCCCTAAGGCTAAGGCTCCTCAGGCCTGGGGCTCCCTAGGCCTAGGGCTCCCCAAGCTGGGTCTCACTAAGCCAAGTGCTCCCCAGGCGTGGGGCTCCCTAAGCCTAGGGCTATACAGGCTGGGGCTCCCTAAGCCTTGGGCTCCCCAGCCTGGGGCTCCCTAAGCCTTAGGGCTCCCCAGGTCTTAGGCTCCCTAAGCCTAAGGCTCCCCAGGCCTGGGGCTCCCTAAACCTTAGTGCTAGCGCAACCCTGGCCTGGGGCTCCGTAAGCCTAAGTCTCCACAGGCCTGGGCTCCCTAAGCCTAGGGTCCCCAGGCTGGGTCTCCCTAAGCCAAGGGCTCCCCGGGCGTGGGGCTCCCTAAGCCTAGGTCTCCCAGGGCCTGGGGCTCCCTAAACCTTAGGGCTAGGGCTACCCTGGCCTGGGGCTCTCTAAGCCTAGGCCTCCCCAGGCCTGGGGCTCCCTAAGCATAGGTCTCCCTAATCCTGGGGCTCCCCAGGCCTGGGGCTCCCTAAGCCTTTGGCTCCCCAGGCTTGTGGTTCCCTAAGCCTAAGTTCCCCAGGCCTGGGACTACCTAAGCCGAGGGCTCCCCAGGCCTGGGTCTCCCTGAGCCTAGGGCTTCCCAGGCCTGGGGCCCCCTAAGCCTTAGGGCAAGGGCTCACCATGCTTGGGGCTCCCTAAGCTTTAGGGCTAGGGCTCCCCAGGCCTGGTGTTCCCTAAGCCTTAACGCTAGTGCTCCCCAGGCCTGGGGCTCACTAAGCTTTAGGGCTAGGGCTCCGCAGGCCTGGGGCTCCCTAAGCCTTGGGCTCCCCAGGCCTGGGGCTCCCTAAGCCTAGTGCTCCCCTGGCCTGGGGCTCCCTAAGCCTAGGGAATCCCAGGCCTGCGGCGCCCTAAGCCTAGGGCTCCCCAGGCCTTGGGCTCCCTAAGCCTAAGGCTCCACAGGCCTGGGGCTCCCTAAACCTAGGGCTCCCCAGGCTGGGTCTCACTAAGCCAAGGGCTCCCCAGGCGTGGGCTACCTAAGCCTAGGACTCCACAGGCTGGCGCTCCCTCAGCCTAGGGCTCCCCAGCCTGGGGTTCCCTAAGCCTAAGTTCCCCATGCCTGGGGCTACCTAAGCCTAGGGCTCCCCAGGCCTGGGGCTCCCTGAGCCTAGGGCTCCCCAGGCCTGGGGCCCCCTAAGCCTTAGGGCTAGGGCTCACCAGGCTTGGGGCTCCCTAAGATTTAGGGCTAGGGCTCCCCAGGCCTGGGGCTCCCTAAGCCTAGGTCTCCCCAGGCCTGGTGCTCCCTAGCCTTAACGCTAGGGTTCCCCAGGCATGGGGCTCCCTAAGCCTTGGGCTCCCCAGGCCTGGGGCTCCCTAAGCTTAGGTCTCCCCAGGCCTGGGACTCCATATGCCTAGGGCTCCCCAGGCCTGGGGCTCCCTTAGCCTAAGGCTCCACGGGCCTGGAGCTCCATAAGCCTAGGCCTCCCCAGGCTGGGGCTCCCTAAGCCTAGGGCTCCACAGGCTGGGGCTCCCTAAGCCTTGGGCTCCCCAGCCTGGGGCTCCCTAAGCCTTAGGGCTCCCCAGGTCTTAAGCTCCCTAAGCCTAAGGCTCCCCAGGCCTGGGGCTCCCTAAACCTTAGGGGTAGCGCTATCTTGGCCTGGGGCTCCATAAGCCTAAGTCTCCACAGGGCTGGGCTCCCTAAGCCTAGGGTCCCCAGGCTGGGTCTCCCTAAGCCAAGTGCTCACCGGGCGTGGGGCTCCCTAAGCCTAGGTCTCCCAGGGCCTGGGGCTCCCTAAACCTTAGGGCTAGGGCTACCCTGGCCTGGGGCTCTCTAAGCCTAGGCCTCCCCAGGCCTGGGGCTCCCTAAGCATAGGTCTCCCTAATCCTGGGGCTCCCCAGGCCTGGGGCTCCCTAAGCCTTTGGCTCCCCAGGCTTGTGGTTCCCTAAGCCTAAGTTCCCCAGGCCTGGGACTACCTAAGCCGAGGGCTCCCCAGGCCTGGGTCTCCCTGAGCCTAGGGCTTCCCAGGCCTGGGGCCCCCTAAGCCTTAGGGCTAGGGCTCACCATGCTTGGGGCTCCCTAAGCTTTAGGGCTAGGGCTCCCCAGGCCTGGTGTTCCCTAAGCCTTAACGCTAGTGCTCCCCAGGCCTGGGGCTCACTAAGCCTTAGGGCTAGGGCTCCGCAGGCCTGGGGCTCCCTAAGCCTTGGGCTCCCCAGGCCTGGGTCTCCCTAAGCCTAGTGCTCCCCTGGCCTGGGGCTCCCTAAGCCTAGGGAATCCCAGGCCTGCGGCGCCCTAAGCCTAGGGCTCCCCAGGCCTTGGGCTCCCTAAGCCTAAGGCTCCACAGGCCTGGGGCTCCCTAAACCTAGGGCTCCCCAGGCTGGGTCTCACTAATCCAAGGGCTCCCCAGGCGTGGGGCTACCTAAGCCTAGGGCTCCACAGGCTGGGGCTCCCTCAGCCTAGTGCTCCCCAGCCTGGGGTTTCCTAAGCCTAAGCTCCCCATGCCTTGGGCTACCTAAGCCTAGGGCTCCCCAGGCCTGGGGCTCACTGAGCCTAGGGCTTCCCAGGCCTGGGGCCCCCTAAGCCTTAGGGCTAGGGCTCACCAGGCTTGGGGCTCCCTAAGATTTAGGGCTAGGGCTCCCAGGCCTGGGGCTCCCTAAGCCTAGGTCTCCCCAGGCCTGGTGCTCCCTAGCCTTAACGCTAGGGTTCCCCAGGCATGGGGCTCCCTAAGCCTTGGGCTCCCCAGGCCTGGGGCTCCCTAAGCTTAGGTCTCCCCCAGCCTGGGGCTCCCTAAGCCTAGGACTCCCTAGGCCTGGGGCTCCCTAAGCCTAGGGCTCCCCAGGCCTGGGACTCCATATGCCTAGGGCTCCCCAGGCCTGGGGCTCCCTTAGCCTAAGGCTCCACGGGCCTGGGGCTCCATAAGCCTAGGCCTCCCCAGGCTGGGGCTCCCTAAGCCTAGGGCTTCCCAGGCCTGGGGCTCCCTAAACCTTAGGGCTAGGGCAAACGTGGCCTGGGGCTCTCCATGACTAGGGCTCCCCAGGCTTGGGGCTCCCTAGCCTAGGGCTCCCAGGATTGGGGCTCCCTACGTCTTAGGGCTAGGGCTCCCCTGGCCCGGGCCACCCTAAGCCTTAGGGCTAGGGCGCCCCAGACTTGGGGCTCTCTAAACCTAGGGCTCCCCAAGACTGGGGCTCACTAAGCCTTAGGGCTAAGGCTCCCCAGGCTTGGGGCTCCCAATACCTATGGCTCCCCGTGGCATGGGCCCCCCTAAGCCTAGAGTTCCTCAGGCCTGGGGTTCCCTGAGCCTAGGGCTCCCCAGTCCTGTGGCTCCCTACGCCTTAGGGCTAGGGCTCCCCAAGCCTGGGGCTCCCTAAGCCTTAGGACTAGGGCTCCCCAAGCCTGGGGCTACCTAGCCTATGGCCCCCTAGGCTTGGGACTCCCTAAGCATTAGGACTAGGGCTCCCAAGGCCTGGGGCTCCCTAAGCATTAGGGCTAGGGCTCCCCAGACCTGGGGCTCCTTAAGCCTTAGGGCTAGGACTCCCGAAGCCTGGGGCTCCTTAAGCCTTAGGGCTAGGGCTCCCCAGGCCTGGGGCTCCCTAAGCCTATGTCCCCCTAAGCCTGGGGCTCCCCAGGCCTGGGGCTCCCTAAGCTGGGGCTCCCTAGGCTTGGGGCTCCCTAAACCTTAGGGTTAGGGCTGCCCAGGCCTGGGGATCCTTAAGCCTTAGGGCTAGGACTCCCGAGGCGTGGGGCTTCTTAAGCCTACGGCTCCCCAGGCCTGGGGATCCCTGAGCCTTAGGGCTAGGGCTCCCAAGGCCTGGGGCTCCCTAAGCCTATTTCTCCCTAAGCCTGGGGCTCCCTAGGCTTGGGGCTCCCTAAACCTTAGGGCTAGGGCTGCCCAGGCCTGGGGCTCCTAAGCCTTAGGGCTAGGAATCCTGAGGCCTGGGTCTCCTTAAGCCTAGGGCTGCCCAGGCCTGGGGATCCCTGAGCCTTAGGGCTAGGACTCCCCAGGCCTGGGGCTCCCTAAGACTACGGCTCCACAGGCCTGGGGCTCCCTGTCCTGGGGCTCCCTAAGCCTTAGGGCTAGGGCTTCCCAGGCCTGGGGCTCCCTAAGCCTATGTCTCCCTAAGCCTGGGGCTCCCCAGGCCTGGGCCTCCCTAAGCCTGGGGCTCCCCAGGCTTGGGGCTCCCTAAGCCTAGGCTCCCCAGGCCTGGTGCTCCCTAAGCCTAGGGCTCCCCAGGCCTGGGGCTCCCTGAGCCTAGGGCTCCCCAGGCCTGGGGCCCCCTAAGCCTTACGGCTAGGGCTCACCAGGCTTGGTGCTCCCTAAGCTTTAGGGCTAGGTCTCCCAGGACTGGGGCTCCCTAAGCCTAGGGCTCCCTAGGCCTGGTGCTCCCTAAGCCTTAACGCTAGGGCTCCCCAGGCCTGGGGCTCACTAAGCCTTAGGGCTAGGGCTCCCCAGGCCTGGGGCTTAGTAAGCCTTGGGCTCCCCAAGCCTGTGGCTCCCTATGCCTAGGGCTCCCCAGGCCTAGGGCTCCCTAAGCCCAGGGCTCCCCAGGCTGGGTCTCCCTAAGCCAAGGGCTCCCCAGGCCTGGGGCTCCCTAAGCCTAGGGCTCCCCAGGCTGGGTCTCCCTAAGCCTAGGGCTCCCCAGGCCTGGGGCTCCCTAAGCCTTAGGGCTAGGGCTGCCCAGGCCTGGGGCTCCTAAGCCTTAGGGCTAGGAATCCCGAGGCCTGGGTCTCCTTAAGCCTAGGGCTGCCCAGGCCTGGGGATCCCTGAGCCTTAGGGCTAGGACTCCCCAGGCCTGGGGCTCCCTAAGACTACGGCTCCACAGGCCTGGGGCTCCCTGTCCTGGGGCTCCCTAAGCCTTAGGGCTAGGGCTTCCCAGGCCTGGGGCTCCCTAAGCCTATGTCTCCCTAAGCCTGGGGCTCCCCAGGCCTGGGCCTCCCTAAGCCTGGGGCTCCCCAGGCTTGGGGCTCCCTAAGCCTAGGCTCCCCAGGCCAGGTGCTCCCTAAGCCTAGGGCTCCCCAGGCCTGGGGCTCCCTGAGCCTAGGGCTCCCCAGGCCTGGGGCCCCCTAAGCCTTACGGCTAGGGCTCACCAGGCTTGGTGCTCCCTAAGCTTTAGGGCTAGGTCTCCCAGGACTGGGGCTCCCTAAGCCTAGGGCTCCCTAGGCCTGGTGCTCCCTAAGCCTTAACGCTAGGGCTCCCCAGGCCTTGGGCTCACTAAGCCTTAGGGCTAGGGCTCCCCAGGCCTGGGGCTTAGTAAGCCTTGGGCTCCCCAAGCCTGTGGCTCCCTATGCCTAGGGCTCCCCAGGCCTAGGGCTCCCTAAGCCCAGGGCTCCCCAGGCTGGGTCTCCCTAAGCCAAGGGCTCCCCAGGCCTGGGGCTCCCTAAGCCTAGGGCTCCCCAGGCTGGGTCTCCCTAAGCCTAGGGCTCCCCAGGCCTGGGGCTCCCTAAGCCTTAGGGCTCCCCAGGCCTTAGGCTTCCGAAGCCTAGGGCTCCCCAGGCATGGGGCTCCCTATGTCTTAGGGCTAGGGCTCCCCAGGCCTGGGCCACCCTAATCCTTAGGGCTAGGGCGCCCCAGACTGGGGGCTCTCTAAGCCTAAGGTTCACCAAACTGGGGCTCACTAAACCTTAGGGCTAGGGCTCCCCAGGCCAGGGGCTCCCTAAACCTATGGCTACCCTTTGCCCGGGGCCCCCTAAGCCTAGTGTTCACGAGGCCTGGGGTTCCCTGAGCCTAGGGCTCCCCAGTCCTGGGGATCCTTAAGCCTTAGGGCTAGGGCTCCCCAGGCCTGGGGCTACCTGAGCCTAGAGCTCCACAGGCCTGGGGCTCCCTAATCCTTAGGGTTAGGGCTCCCCAGGCCTGGGGCTCCTTACCCTATGGCTCCCTATGCCTTGCGCTCCCTAAGCCTTAGGACTAGGGGTCCCAAGGCCTGGGGCTCCCTTAGACTAGGGCTTCCCAGGCCTGGGATTCCCCAAACATAGGGATCCCCAAGGCCTGGGGCCGGCTAAGCCTAGGGCTCCCCAGGCCTGGGGCTCCCTGAGTTTAGGGCTCCGCAGGCCTGGGGCTCCCTAAGCCTTAAGGCTAGGGCTCCCCTGGCCTGGGGCTCCCTGAACTTAGGGCTCCCCAGGCCTGGGGCTACCTAAACCTTATGGCTATGGCTCCCCTGTCCTGGGGCTACCTGAGCCTAGGGCTACCCAGCCTGGGGCTCCCTATGCCTTAAGGCTAGGGCTCCCCAAGCCTGGGGCTCCTTGAGCCTAGGGCGCTCCAAGCCTGGGGCTCCCTGGGCCTTCGGGCTAGTGCTCCCCTGGCCTTTGGCTACCTGTGCCTAGGGCTCCCCAGTCCTGTGGCTCCCTAACCGTTAGGGCTAGGGCTCCCCAGGCTTGGGCTCCCTGAGCCTAGGGAACCCAAGACCTGGGGCTCGCTAAGCCTTAGGGCTAGGGCAACCCAGGCCTGGAGCTCCCTGAGTCTAGGGCTCCCCAGGCCTGGGGTTCTCAAAGCCTTAGGGCTAGGGCTCCCCTGGCCTGGGGCTCCCTGAGCCTAGGGCTCACCAGGCCTGGAGCTCCCTAAGCCTAGGTCTCCCCAGGCCTGGTGCTCCATAAGCCTAGGGCTCCCCAGGCCTGGGGCTCCATAAGAGTAGGGCTCCCCATGCTGGGGCTCCCTAAGAGTAGGGCTCCCCAGGCCTGGGGCTCACTAAGCCATAGGGTTAGGGCTCCCCTGGCCTGGGGCTACCTGAGCCTAGGGCTCCCCAGGCCTGTGGCTCCCTAAGCCTTAGGGCTAGGGCTGCCCAGGCCTGGGGCTCCCTGATCTTAAGCACCCCAGCCTGGGGATCCCTGAGCCTAGGTCTCCCCAGGCCTGGGGCTCCCTAAATCTAGGTCTCCCCAGGCCTGGGGCTCCCTAAGCTTTAGGGCTAGGGTTCCCCAGGCCTGGGGTTCCCGAAGCCTTAAGCTAGGGCTCCCCATGCCTGGGGCTCCCTAAGCCTAAGGGTCCCGAGGCCTGGGGCTCATTAAGCCTTAGGGCTAGGGCTCCCCAGGCCTGGGGCTCCATAAGCCTAGGGCTCCCCAAGCCTGGTGCTCCCAAAGCCTAGAGCTCCCCAGCCCTGGGGCTCCCTAAGCCTAGGGCTCCCCAGCCCTGGGGCTCCCTAAACCTAGGGCTCCCCAGGCCTGGGGCTCCCTAAGCCTAGGGCTCCCCATGCTGGACACCCTAAGCCTAGGGCTCCCCAGGCCTGGGGCTCCCTAAGCCTACAGCTCCCCAGGCCTGGGGCCCCCTAGCCTTAGGGCTAGGGCTCACCAGGCTTGGGGCTCCCTAAGCCTAAGGGCTGGGGCGCCCCAGGCATGAGGCTCCCTAAGCCTAAGGGCTGGGGCGCCCTAGGCCTGGGGCATCCTAACTCTAAGGCTGGGGCGCCCAAGGCCTGGGGCTCCCTAAGACTAACTGCTGGAGAGCACCAAGCCTGGGGCTCCCTAAGCCTTAGGACTAGGACTCCGGAGGCCTGGGCCTCTTTAAGGCTAGGGCTCCCCAGGCCTGGGGCTCCCTAAGCCTACAGCTCCCCAGGCCTGGGGCCCCCTAGCCTTAGGGCTAGGGCTCACCAGGCTTGGGGCTCCCTAAGCCTAAGGGCTGGGGCGCCCCAGGCCTGGGCTCCCAAAGCCTAAGGGCTGCGGTGCCCCAGGCCTGGGGCTCCCTAAGCTTAAGAATTGGGGTGCCCCAGGACTGGGGTCCCAAAGCCTAAGGGCTTGGGCGCCCCAGGCCTTTGGCTCCCAAAGCCTAATGGCTGGGGCGCCCCAGGCCTGGGGCTCCCAAAGCCTAAGGGCAGGGGCGCCCCAGGCCTGGCGCTCCCCAAGCCTAAAGGCAGGCGCGCCACAAGCCTGGGGCTCCATAAGCCTAAAGGCTGGGGCGTCCCAGACCAGGGGCTCCCAAAGTCTAAGGGCTGGGGCGCCCCAGGCCTGGGTCTCCCTAAGCCTAAGGGCTGGGGTGCCCCAGGATAGGGGCTCCCTAAGCCTAAGGGCTGGGGCGCCACAGGCCTGGGGCTCCCAAAGCCTAAGGGCTGGGGTGCCCCAGGCATGGGGCTCCCTAAGCCTAAGAATTGGGGTGCCCCAGGACTGGGGTCCCAAAGCCTATGGGCTGGGAAGCCCCAGGCCTTGGGCTCCCAAAGCCTAAGGCTGGGGCGCCCCAGGCCTGGGGCTCCCAAAGCCTAAGGGCAGGGGCGCCCCAGGCCTGGCGCTCCCAAAGCCTAAAGGCAGGACCGCCACAGGCCTGGGGTTCCCTAAGCCTAAGTGTTGGGGCGCCCCAGGTCTGGGGCTCCATAAGACTAAGGGCTGGGGCGTCCCAGGCCGTGGCTCCCAAAGCCTAAGGGTTGGGGCGCCCCAGGTCTGGTGTTTGCAAAGCTAAGGGCTGGGGAGTCCCAGGCCTGGGGCTCCCAAATACTAAGGGCTGTGCCGGCCCAGTCATGGGGCTCCTTAGCCTAAGGGCTGGGGCGCCCCAGGCATGGGGCTCCCAAGGCCTAATGGCTGGGGCGCCCCAGGCCTGGGGCTCCCAAAGCCTAAGGGCTGTGCCGCCCCAGTCCTGGGGCTCTTTAGCCTACGGGCTGGGGCGCACCAAGCCTAGGGCTCCCTAAGCCTAAGGCCTCGGGCGCCCCAGGCCCGGGGCTAACTAAGCCTAATGGCTGGAGCGCCCCAGTGTGCAGCTCCAAAAGCCTAAGGGCTGGGGCGCAGCAGGCCTCGGGCTCCCTAAGCCTAAGGGCTGGGGCGCCCCAGGCCTGGGGCTACCTAAGCCTAAGGGCAGGGGCGCCCCAGACCTGGGGGTCCCTAATCCTAATGGCTGGGGCACCCCAGGCCTGGGGCTCCCTAAGCCTAAGTGCTGGGGCGCCCCTGTCCAGTTTCTCCCTAATCCTAAGGGCTGGGGCACCCAAGGCAGGAGGCTCCCTAAGCCCAAGGGCTGGGGCGTTCCAGGCCTGGGGTTCCTTAATCCTAAGGGCTGGGGCGCCCTAGGCCTGGGGCTCCCTAACTCTAAGGGCTGGGGCGCCCAAGGCCTGGGGCTCCGTAAGACTAAGGGCTGTGGCGTCCCAGGTCGTGGCTCCCAAAGCCTAAGGGCTGGGGCGCCCCAGGCCTGGGGCTCCCTAAGCCTCAGTTCTGGGGTGCCCCAGGCAAGGTGTTCCCTAAGCCTAAGGGCTGGAGCGCCCCAGGCCTAGGGCTCCCTAAGCCTAAGGGCTGGAGCGCCCCAGGCCTGCGGCTCCCAAAGCCTAAGAGCTGGGGCGCCCCAGGCCTGGGGGTCCCTAAGCCTAATGGCTGGGGCGCCCCAGGCTAGGGCTCCGTAAGCCTAAGTGCTGGGGCGCCCAAGGCCTGGGGCTCCCTTAGCCGAAGGGCTGGGGCACCCCAGGCCTGGGGCTCCCTTTTCCTAAGGAATGCGGCACCCCAGGCCTGGGGCTCCCAAACCCTAAGGCCTGCGGCTCCCTAAGCCTAATAATTGGGGTGCCCAGGACTGGGGTCCCAAAACCTAAGGGCTGGGGCGCCCCAGGCCTTTTTCTCCCAAAGCCTAATGGCTGGGGCGTCCCAGGCCTGGGGCTCCCTAAGCCTAAGGGCAGGGGCGCCCCAGGCCTGGCGCTCCCAAAGCCTAAAGGTAGGGGCGCCACAGGCCTGGGGCTCCCTAAGCCTAAAGGCTGGGGCTCCCCAGACCAGGGGCTCCCAAAGTGTAAGGGCTGGGGCGCCACAAGCCTGGGGCTCCCAAAGCCTAAGGGCTGGGATGCCCCAGGCCTGGGGCTCCCTAAGCCTAAGAATTGGGGTGCCCCAGGACTGTGGCCCCAAAGCCTAAGGGCTGCGGCGACCCAGGCCTTGGGCTCCCTAAGTCTAAGGGCTGGGGCGCCCCACGCCTGGTGCTTGCAAAGCTAAGGGCTGTGCCGCCCCAGTCCTGGGGCTCCTTAGCCTAAGGTCTGGGGCGCCCCAGGCCTGGGGCTCCCAAGGCCTAATGGCTGGGGCGCCCCAGGCCTGGGGCTCCCAAAGCCTAAGGGCTGTGCCACCCCAGTCCTGGGGCTCCTTAGCCTAAGTGCTGTGGGGCACCAGGCCTAGGGCTCTCTAAGCCTAAGGCCTGGGGCGCCCCAGGCCCGGGGCTAACTAAGCCTAATGGCTGGAGCGCCCCAGGGTGCAGCTCCAAAACCCTAAGGGCTGGGGCGCAGCAGGCCTGGGGCTCCCTAAGCCTAAGGGCTGGGGCGCCCCAGACCTGGGGGTACCTAATCCTAATGGCTGGGGCACCCCAGGCCTGGGGCTCCCTAAGCCAAAGTGCTGGGGCGCCCCTGTCCAGTTTCTCCCTAATCCTAAGGGCTGGGGCGCCCCAGGCATGAGGCTCCCTAACCCCAAGGGCTGGGGCGTCCCAGGCCTGGGGTTCCTTAATCCTAAGGGCTTAGGCGCCCCAGGCATGAGGCTTCCTAAGCCTAAGGGCTGGGGCGCCCTAGGCCTGGGGCTCCCTATATCTAAGGGCTGGGGCGCCCAAGGCCTGGGGCTCCCTAAGCCTAAGTGCTGGGGTGCCACAGGTCTGGGGCTCCGTAAGACTAAGGGCTGGGGCATCCCAGGCCGTGGCTCCCAAAGCCTAAGTGCTGGGGCGCCCCAGGCCTGGTGCTTGCAAAGCTAAGGGCTGGGGAGTCCTAGGCCTGTGGCTCCCAAATCCTAAGGGCTGTGCCGCCCCAGGCCTGGGGCACCCAAATCCTAAGGTCTGGGGCGCCACAGGCCTGGGGCTCCCTAAGCCTAAGGGCTGGGGCGCCCCAGGACTGTGGTCCCAAATCGTAAGGGCTGGGCTGCCCCAGGCCTTGGGCTCCCTAAGCCTAAGGGCTGGGGCGCCCCAGGCCTGGGGCTCCCAAAGCCTAAGGGCTGGGGGGCCCCAAGCCTTGGACTCCCTAAGCCTAAGGGCTGGGGCGCCCCAGGCCTTGGGCTCCCAAAGCCTAATTGCTGGGGCGCCTGAGGCCTGGTGATCCCTAAGCCTAAGGGCGGGGGCTCCACAACCTGCGGATTCCTAAGCCTAAGGGCTGGGGCACCCCAAGCCTGGGGCTCCCTAATCCTAAGGGCTGGGGCGCCCCATGCCTGGGGCTCACGAAACCTAAATGCTGGGGCGCCTCAGTCCTGGGGCTCCTTAGCCTAAGGGCTGGGGCGTCCCAGGTCTGTGGCATCCAAGGCCTAATGGCTGGGGCGCCCCAGTCCTGGGGCTCCCAAACCCTAAAGGCTGGGGCAACGCAGGCCTGGGGCTCCCTAAGCTTAAGGGCTGGGGTGCCCAAGACTTGGGGCTCCCTAAGCCTAAAGGCTTTGGCGCCCCACCTGGGGCTCCCTAAGCATAAGTGCTGGGGCACCCCAGGCCTAGGGCTACCTAAGCCTAAGGGCTGGGACGCTACCTAAGCCTAAGGGCTGGGGCGCCCCAGTCTTGGGGCTACCCAAGCCTAAGGGCTGGGACGCCCCAAGCCTGGGACTCCCTAAGCCTAAGGGCTGGGGCACCCCAGGCCTTGGGCTCCCAAAGCCAAAGGACTGGGGGGGCCCAGGCTTGGGGCTCCCTAAGCCTAAGGGCTGGGAAGCCCCAGGCCTGTGGCTCCCTAAGCCTAAGGTCTGAGGCGCCCCAGGACTGGGGTCCCACATACTAAGGGCTAGGAAGCCCCAGGCCTGGGGCTTCCAAAGCTAAGGGCTGTGGAGTCCCAGGCCTGGGGCTCCCTAAGCCTAATGGCTTGGGGGCCCCAGGCATGGGAGTTCCTAAGCCAAATGCTGGGGCACCCCAGGCTTGGGGCTCCCAAACCTAAGTGCTGGGGCGCCCCTGGTCAGGTTCTCCCTAAGCCTAAGGGCTGGGGCGCCCCATGCCTGGGGTTCCTTAAGCCTAAGGGCTGGGGCGCCCCAGGCATGAGGCTCCCTAAGCCTAAGGGCTGGGGTGCCCTAGGCCTGGGCCTCCCTAACTCTAAGGGCTGGGGCGCCCCAGGCCTGGGGCTCCCTAAACCTAAGGGCTGGGGCGTCCCAGGCCTGGGGCTACCTAAGCCTAAGCGCAGGGGCGCCCCAGGCCTGGGGGTCCGTAATCCTAATGGCTGGGGCACACCAGGCCTGGGCTTCCCTAAGTATAAGTGCAGGGGCACCCTTGGCCAGTTTCTCCCTTAGCCTAAGGGCTGGGGCTCCCCAGGCATGAGGCTCCCTAAGCCTAAGGGCTGGGCGCCCTAGGCCTGGGGTTCCCTAACTCTAAGGGCTTAGGCGCCCAAAGCCTGTGGCTCCCTAAGCCTAAGTCCTAGGGCGCCCCAGGTTGGGGCTCCCTAAGCGTAAGGCCTGGGGCGTCACAGGCCAGGGCTCCCAAACCTACGGGCTGGGGCGCCCCAGGCCGCGGGTTCCTTAAGCCTAAGGGCTGGGGCGCCCCAGGCCTCGGGTTCCTTAAGCCTAAGGGCTGGGGCGCCCCAGGCATGAGGCTACTTAAGCCTAAGGGCTGGGGGGTCCCAGGCCTAGGGCTCCCTAAGCCTAAGGGCTGGGGGCCCTAGGCGTGGGGCTCCCTAAGCCTAAGAGCTGGGGAGTCCCAGGCCGGGGCTCCCAAAGCCTAAGGGCTGGAGCGCCACAGGCCTGGGGCTCCCTAAGCATAAGAGTGTGTCGCCCCAGGCCTGTGGCTCCCAAGGCCTAAGTTCTGGTGCGCCCCAGACCAGGTGCGCCCTAAGCCTAAGGGCAGGGGCGTCCCAGGCCTAGGGCTCCCTAAGCCTAAGGGCTGGGGGGCCCTAGGCATGGGGCTCCCTAAGCCTAAGGGCTGGGAAGCCCTAGGCCTGGGGGTCCCAAAGCCTAAGTGCTGTGACGCCCCTGGCCAGGTTCTCCCTAAGCCTAAGGGCTAGGGCGCCCCAGGCATGAGGCTCCCTAAGTCTAAGGGCTGGGGCGTCCCAGGCCTGGGGTTCCTTAATCCTAAGGTCTGGGGAGCCCCAGGTATGAGGCTCCCTAAGCCTAAGTGCTGGTGCGCCCTAGGCCTGGGGCTCCCTAACTCTAAGGGTTGGGGCGCCCAAGACCTGGGGCTCCCTAAGCCTAAGAGCTGGGGAGTCCCAGGCCGGGGCTCCCAAAGCCTAAGGGCTGGGGCGCCCCAGGCCTGGGGCTCCATAAGCCTAAGGGTGGGTCGCCCCAGGCCTGGCGCTCCCTAAGCCTAAATGCTGTGGCGCCCCAGGCCTGGAGCTCCCTAAGCCTAAGTTCTGGGAAGCCCCAGACCAGGTGCGCCCTAAGCATAAGGGCTGGGTCGTCCCAGGCCTAGGGCTCCCTAAGCCTCAGGGCTGGGGGGCCCTAGGCGTGGGGCTCCCTAAGCCTAAGCGCTGGGAAGCCCCAGGCCTGGGGGTCCCAAAGCCTAAGTGCTCGGGCACCCCTGGCCAGGTTCCCCCTAAGCCTAATGGCTGGGGCGCCCCAGGCCTGGGGTTCCTTAAGCCTAAGGGCTGGGGCGCCCAGGCATGAGGCTCCCTAAGTCTAAGGGCTGGGGCGTCCCAGGCCTGGGGTTCCTTAATCCTAAGGTGTGGGGAGCCCCAGGTATGAGGTTCCCTAAGCTTATGGGCTGGGGCGCCCTAGGCCTGGGGCTCCCTAACTCTAAGGGCTGGGGCGCCCAAGACCTGGGGCTCCCTAAGCCTAAGAGCTGGGGAGTCCCAGGCTGGGGCTCCCAAAGCCTAAGGGCTGGGGCGCCACAGGCCTAGGGCTCCCTAAGCCTATGGCCTGGGGCGACCCAGGCCCAGGGCTCCCTAAGCCTAAGGGCTGGGGCGCCCTAGGCCTGCGGCTCCCAAAGCCTAAGGGCTGGGGCGCCCCAGACCTGGGGTTCCCTAAGCCTTAGGGCTGGGGCGTCCCAGACCTGGGGCTACCTAAGCCTGAGGGCTGGGAGGCCCCATGCGTGGAGCTCCCTAAGCCTAAGGGCTGGGAAGCCCCAGGCCTGGGGCTACCTAAGCCTAAGGGCAGTTGCGCCCCAGGCCTGGGGGTCTCTAATCCTAATGGCTGGGAAGCCCCAGGCCTGGGGCTCCCAAAGCCTAAGTGCAGAGGCGCCCCTGGCCAGGTTCTCCCTAATCCTAAGGGCTGGGGCGTCCCAGGCCTAGGGCTCCCTAAGCCTAAGGGCTGGGAAGCCCCAGGCCTGGGTGTCCCAAAGCCTAAGTGCTGGGGCACCCCTGGCCAGGTTCTCCCTAAGCCTAAGGGCTGGGGCGCCCCAGGCCTGGGGTTCCTTAAGCCTAAGGTCTGGGGAGCCCCAGGTATGAGGCTCCCTAAGCCTAAGGGCTGGGGCGACCTAGTCCTGGGGCTCCCTAAATCTAAGAGCTGGGGCACCCAAGACCTGGGGCTCCCTAAGCCTAAGAGCTGGGGAGTCCCAGGCCAGGGCTCCCAAAGCCTAAGGGCTGGGGCGCCCCAGGCCTGGTGCTCCATAAGCCTAAGGGTGGGTCGCCCCAGGCCTGGCGCTCCCTAAGCCTAAATGCTGTGGCACCCCAGGCCTGGGGCTCCCTAAGCCTAAGTTCTGGGGCGCCCCAGACCAGGTGCGCCCTAAGCCTAAGGGCTGGGGCGTCCCAGGCCTAGGGCTCCCTAATCCTAATGGCTGGGGCGCCCTAGGTCTGGGGCTCCCTAACGCTAAGGGCTGGGTCGCCCCAGGCCTGGGGCTCTCTAAGCCTAAGGGCTGGGGCTCCCAAGGACTAAGGCTCCCTAAGCCTAAGTCCTGGAGCGCCCCAGGCCAGGGGCTCCCTAAGCCTAATGGCTGGAGCGCCCCAGGCCTGCGGCTCCCAAAGCCTAATGGCTGGGGCGCCCCTGCCCTGGGGCTCCCTAAGCCTAAGGGCTGGGGCGTCCCAGGCCTGGGGCTCCCTAAGCCTAAGGGCTGGGGCTCCCAAGGACTAAGGCTCCCTAAGCCTAAGTCCTGGAGCGCCCCAGGCCAGGGGCTCCCTAAGCCTAATGGCTGGAGCGCCCCAGGCCTGCGGCTCCCAAAGCCTAATGGCTGGGGCGCCCCTGCCCTGGGGCTCCCTAAGCCTAAGGGCTGGGGCGTCCCAGGCCTGGGGCTACCTAAGCCTAAGCGCAGGGGCGCCCCAGGCCTGGGGTCCCTAATCCTAATGGCTGGGGCACCCCAGGCCTGGGCTTCCCTAAGCCTAAGTGCAGGGGCACCCCTGGCCAGTTTCTCCCTAAGCCTAAGGGCTGGGGCTCCCCAGGCATGAGGCTCCCTAAGCCTAATGGCTGGGCGCCCTAGGCCTGGGGCTCCCTAACTCTAAGGGCTTAGGTGCCCAAGGCCTGGGGCTCCCTAAGCCTAAGTCCTAGGGCGCCCCAGGTTGGGGCTCCCTAAGCCTAAGGGCTGGGGCGTCCCAGGCCGGGGCTCCCAAACCTATGGGCTGGGCCGCCCCAGGCCTCGGGTTCCTTAAGCCTAAGGGCTCGGGCGCCCCAGGCCTCGGGTTCCTTAAGCCTAAGGGCTGGGGCGCCCCCGGCATGAGGCTCCCTAAGCCTAAGGGCTGGGGCGCCCTAGGCCTGGGTCTCCCTAACACTAAGTTCAGGGGCGCCCAAGACCTGGGGCTCCCTAAGCCTAAGAGCTGGGGAGTCCCAGGCCGGGGCTCCCAAAGCCTAAGGGCTGGAGCGCCCCAGGTCTGGGGCTCCCTAAGCATAAAGTGTGTCGCCCCAGGCCTGGCGCTGACTAAGCCTAAATGCTGTGGCGCCCCAGGCCTGGGGATCCCTAAGCCTAAGTTCTGGGGCGCCCCAGACCAGGTGCGCCCTAAGCCTAAGGGCTGGGGCGTCCCAGCCCTAGTTCTCCCTAAGCCTAAGGGCTGGGGGGCCCTAGGCATGGGGCTCACTAAGCCTAAGCCTGGGAAGCCCCAGGCCTGGGGGTCCCAAAGCCTAATTGCTGGGGCGCCCCTGGCCAGGTTCTCCCTGAGCCTAAGGGCTGGGGCGCCACAGGCCTGGGGTTCCTTAAGCCTAAGGGCTGGGGCGCCCCAGGCATGAGGCTCCCTAACTCTAAGGGCTGGGGCGCCCAAGACCTGGGGCTCCCTAAGCCTAAGAGCTGGGGAGTCTCAGGCCGGGGCTCCCAAAGCCTAAGGGCTGGGGCGCCCCAGACCAGGTGCGCCCTAAGCCTAAGGCCTGGGGCGTCCCGGCCCGGTGCTCCCTAACCCTAAGGGCTGGAGCGCCCCAGGCCTGCGGCTCCCAAATCCTAAGGGCTGGGGCGCCCCAGGCCTGGGGCTCCCTAAGCCTATGGCCTGGGACGCCCCAGGCCCAGGACTGCCTAAGCCTAATGGCTGAGCGCCCCAGGCCTGCGGCTCCAAAAGCCTAAGGGCTGGGGCGCCCCAGACCTGGGGTTCCCTAAGCCTTAGGGCTGGGGCGTCCCAGACCTGGGGCTACCTAAGCCTAAGGGCAGTTGTGCCCCAGGCCTGGGGGTCTCTAATCCTAATGGCTGGGGCACCCCAGGCCTGGGGCTCCCTAAGCCTAAGTGCAGGGGCGCCCCAGGCCTGCGGCTCCCTAATCCTAAGGGCTGGGGCGCCCCAGGTCTTGGGCTCCCAAAGCCTGAGGGCTGGGAGGCCCCATGCGTGGAGCTCCCTAAGCCTAAGGGCTGGGAAGCCCCAGGCCTGGGGCTCCAAAAGACTAAGTGCAGGGGCGCCCCTGGCCAGGTTCTCCCTAATCCTACGGGCTGGGGCGCCCCAGGCCTGGGGCTCCCTAAGCCTAAGGGCTGGGGCTTCCCAGGACTAGGGCTCCCTAAGCCTAAGTCCTGGAGCGCCCCAGGCCAGGGGCTCCTTAAGCCTAATTGCTGGAGCGCCCCAGGTCTGCGGCTCCCAAAGCCTAAGGGCTGGGGCGCCCCAGGCCTTGGGCCCCCACAGCCTAAGGGCTGGGCGCCCAAGGCCTGGGGCTCCCAAAGCCTAAGTCCTAGGGCGCCCCAAGTTGGGGCTCCCTAAGCCTAAGGGCTGGGGCGTCCCAGGCCGGGGCTCCCAAACCTACGGGCTGGGGCGCCCCAGGCCTGGGGCTCCCAAATCCTAAGGACTGGGGCGCCCCAGCCCTGTGGCTTCCTAAGCTTAAGGGTTGAGGCGCAAAAGGCCTAGGGCTACCTAAGCCTAAAATTTTGGCTGCTCACCTGGGGCTCCCTAATCCTAAGGGCTGGGGCGCCCTAGGCCTGGGGCTCCCTAACTATAAGGGCTGGGTCGCCCCAGGCCTGGGGCTCCCTAAACCTAAGGGCTGGGGCGTCCCAGGCCTGGTGCTACCTAAGCCTAAGCGCAGGGGCGTCCCAGGCCTGGGGGTCCCTAATCCTAATGGCTGGGGCACCCCAGGCCTGGGCTTCCCTAAGCCTAAGTGCAGGGGCACCCCTGGCCAGTTTCTCCCTAAGCCTAAGGGCTGGGGTTCCCAGGCATGAGGCTCCCTAAGCCTAAGGGCTGGGCGCCCTAGGCCTGGGGCTCCCTAACTCTAAGGGCTTAGGCGCCCAAGGCCTGGGGCTCCCTAAGCCTAAGTCCTAGGGCGCCCCAGGTTGGGGCTCCCAAACCTATGGGCTGGGGCGCCCCAGGCTCGGGTTCCTTAAGCCTAAGGGCTGGGGCGCCCCAGGCCTCGGGTTCCTTAAGCCTGAGGGCTGGGGCGCCCCAGGCATGAGGCTCCCTAAGCCTAAGGGCTGGGGCGTCCCAGGCCTGGGTTTCCTTAATCCTAAGGTCTGGGGAGCCCCAGGTATGAGGCTCCCTAAGCCTAAGAGCTGGGGCGCCCTAGGCCTGGGGCTCCCTAACTCTAAGGGCTGGGGCAACCAAGACCTGGGGCTCCCTAAGCCTAAGAGCTGGGGAGTCCCAGGCCGGGGCTCCCAAAGCCTAAGGGCTGGGGCGCCCCAGGCCTGGGGCTCCATAAGCCTAAGGGTGGGTCTCCCCAAGCCTGGCGCTCCCTAAGCCTAAATGCTGTGGCGCCCAAGGCCTGGGGCTCCCTAAGCCTAAGTTCTGGGGCGCCCCAGACCAGGTGCGCCCTAAGCCTAAGGGCTGGGGCATCCCAGGCCTAGGGCTCCCTAAGCCTAAGTGCTGGGGGGCCCTAGGCATGGGGCTCCCTAAGCCTAAGGGCTGGGAAGCCCCAGGCCTGGGGGTCCCAAAGCCTAAGTGCGGGGGCGCCCCTGGCCAGGTTCTCCCTAAGCCTAAGGGCTGGGGCGCCCCAGGCCTAGGGTTCCTTAAGCCTAAGGGCTGGGGCGCCCCAGGCATGAGGCTCCCAAAGCCTAAGGGCTGGGGCGTCCCAGGCCTGGGGTTCCTTAATCCTAAGGTCTGGGGAGCCCCAGGTATGAGGCTCCCTAAGCCTAAGTGCTGGGGCGCCCTAGGACTGGGGCTCCCTAACTCTAAGGGCTGGGGCGCCCAAGACCTGGGGCTCCCTAAGCCTAAGAGCTGGGGAGTCCCAGGCCGTGGCTCCCAAAGCCTAAGGGCTGGGGCGCCCCAGGCCTGGGGCTCCATAAGCCTAAGGGTGGGTCGCCCCAGGCCTGGCGCTCCCTAAGCCTAAATGCTGTGGCGCCCCAGGACTGGGGCTCCCTAAGCCTAAGTTCTGGGGCGCCCCAGACCAGGTGCGCCCTAAGCCTAAGGGCTGGGGCGTCCCAGGCCTAGGGCTCTCTAAGCCTAAAGCCTGGGGTGCCCCAGGCCCGGTGCTCCCTAACCCTAAGGGCTGGAGCGCCCCAGGCCTGGGGCTCCCTAAGCCTAAGGGCTGGGGCGCCCCAGGCCTAGGGCTCCCTAAGCCTATGGCCTGGGACGCCCCAGGCCCAGGGCTCCCTAAGCCTAATGGCTGGAGCACCCAAGGCCTGCGGCTCCCAAAGCCTAAGGGCTGGGGCACCCCAGAACTGGGGTTCCCTAAGCCTTAGGGCAGGGGCGTCCCAGACCTGGGGCTACCTAAGCCTAAGGGCAGGGGAGCCCCAGGCCTGGGGCTACCTAAGCTTAAGGGCAGTGTGCCCCAGGCCTGGGGGTCTCTAATCCTAATGGCTGGGGCACCCCAGGCCTGGGGCTCCCTAAGCCTAAGTGCAGGGGCGCCCCAGGCCTGCGGCTCCCTAATCCTAAGGGCTGGGGCGCCCCAGGCCGTGGGCTCCCAAAGCCTGAGGGCTGGGAGGCCCCATGCGTGGAGCTCCCTAAGCCTAAGGGCTGGGAAGCCCCAGGCCTGGGGCTCCCAAAGCCTAAGTGCAGGGGCGCCCCTGGCCAGGTTCTCCCTAATCCTAAGGGCTGGGGCGCCTTAGGCCTGGGGCTCCCTAACTCTAAGGGCTGGGTTGCCCCAGGCCTGGGGCTCCCTAAGCCTAAGGGCTGGGGCTCCCCAGGACTAGGGCTCCCTAAGCCTAAGTCCTGGAGCGCCCCAGGCCAGGGGCTCCCTAAGCCTAATTGCTGGAGCGCCCCAGGCCTGCGGCTCCCAAAGCCTAAGGGCTGGGGCGCCCCAGGCCTGCGGCTCCCAAAGCCTAAGGGCTGGGGCGCCCCAGGCCTGCGGCTCCCAAAGCCTAAGGGCTGGGGGGTCCCAGGCCTGGGGCTACCTTAGCCTAAGCGCAGGGGCGCCCCAGGCCTGGGGGTCCCTAATCCTAATGGCTGGGGCACCCCAGGCCTGGGCTTCCCTAAGCCTAAGTGCAGGGGCACCCCTGGCCAGTTTCTCCCTAAGCCTAAGGGCTGGGGCTCCCCAGGCATGAGGCTCCCTAAGCCTAAGGGCTGGACGTCCTAGGCCTGGGGCTCCCTAACTCTAAGGGCTTAGGCGCCCAAGGCCTGGGGCTCCCTAAGCCTAAGTCCTAGGGCGCCCCAGGTTGGGGCTCCCTAAGCCTAAGGGCTGGGGCGTCCCAGGCCAGGGCTCCCAAACCTACGGGCTGGGGCGCCCCAGGCCTGGGGCTCCCAAATCCTAAGGACTGGGGCGCCCCAGCCCTGTGGCTTCCTAAGCTTAAGGGTTGAGGCGCAAAAGGCCTAGGGCTACCTAAGCCTAAAACTTTGGCTCCCCACCTGGGGCTCCCTAAGCCTAAGGGCTGGGGCGTCCTAGGCTGGGCCTCTCAAAGCCTAAGGGCTGGGGCGCCCCAGGCCTGGGGCTCCCTAAGCCTATAGGTTGGGTCTCCCCAGGCCCTGGGGCTCCCTAAGCCTAAGTGCAGGGGCGCCCCAGGCCTGCGGCTCCCTAAGGCTAAGGGCTGGGGCGCCCCAGGGCTGGGAGGCCCCATTCGTGGAGCTCCCTAAGCCTAAGGGATGGGAAGCCCCAGGCCTGGGGCTCCCAAAGCCTAAGTGCTGGGGTGCCCCTGGCCAGGTTCTCCCTAATCCTAAGGGCTGGGGCGCCCTAGGCCTGGGGCTCCCAAACTATAAGGGCTGGGTCGCCCCAGGCCTGGGGCTCCCTAAACCTAAGGGCTGGGGCGTCCCAGGCCTGGGGCTACCTAAGCCTAAGCGCAGGGGTGCCCCAGGCCTGGGGGTCCCTAATCCTAATGGCTGGGGCACCCCAGGCCTGGGCTTCCCTAAGCCTAAATGCAGGGGCACCCCTGGCCAGTTTCTCCCTAAGCCTAAGGGCTGGGGCTCCCCAGGCATGAGGCTCCCTAAGCCTAAGGGCTGGGCACCCTAGGCCTGGGGCTCCCTAAATCTAAGGGCTTAGGCGCCCAAGGCCTGGGGCTCCCTAAGCCTAAGTCCTAGGGCGCCCCAGGTTGGGGCTCCCTAAGCCTAAGGGCTGGGGCATCCCAGGCCGGGACTCCCAAACCTACGGGCTGGGGCGCCCCAGGCCACGGGTTCCTTAAGCCTAAGGGCTGGGGCGCCGAAGGCCTCGGGTTCCTTAAGCCTAAGGGCTGGGGCGCCCCAGGCATGAGGCTCCCTAAGCCTAAGGGCTGGGGCATCCCAGGCCTGGGGTTCCTTAATCCTAAGGGCTGGGGAGCCCCAGGTATGAGGCTCCCTAAGCCTAAGGGCTGCGGCGCCCTAGGCCTGGGGCTCCCTAACTCTAAGTTCTGGGGCGCCCAAGACCTGGGGCTCCCTAAGCCTAAGAGCTGGGGAGTCACAGGCCGGGGCTCCCAAAGCCTAAGGACTGGAGCACCCCAGGCCTGGGGCTCCCTAAGCATAAGAGTGTGTCGCCCCAGGCCTGGCGCTCCCTAAGCCTAAGTACAGGGGCGCCCCTGGCCAGATTCTCCCTAATCCTAATGGCTGGGGCGCCCTAGGTCTGGGGCTCCCTAACGCTAAGGGCTGGGACTCCCAAGGGCTAGGGCTCCCTAAGCCTAAGTCCTGGAGCGCCCCAGGCCAGGGGCTCCCTAAGCCTAATTGCTGGAGCGCCCCAGGCCTGCGGCTCCCAAAGCCTAAGGGCTGGGGCGCCCCAGGCCTTGGGCTCCCACAGCCTAAGGGCTGGGGCGCCCCAGGCCTGGGGCTCCCTAAGCCTAAGGGCTGGGGCGTCCCAGGCCTGGGGCTACCTAAGCCTAAGCGCAGGGGCGCCCCAGGCCTGGGGGTCCCTAATCCTAATGGCTGGGGCACCCCAGGCCTGGGCTTCCCTAAGCCTAAGTGCAGGGGCACCCCTGGCCAGTTTCTCCCTAAGCCTAAGGGCTGGGGCTCCCCAGGCATGAGGCTCCCTAAGCCTAATGGCTGGGCGCCCTAGGCCTGGGGCTCCCTAACTCTAAGGGCTGGGGCGCCCCAGGCATGAGGCTCCCTAAGCCTAAGGGCTGGGGCGTCCCAGGCCTCGGGTTCCTTAATCCTAAGGGCTGGGGAGCCCCAGGTATGAGGCTCCCTAAGCCTAAGGGCTGGGGCGCCCTAGGCCTGGGGCTCCCTAACTCTAAGTTCTGGGGCGCCCAAGACCTGGGGCTCCATAAGCCTAAGAGCTGGGGAGTCCCAGGCCGGGGCTCCCAAAGCCTAAGGGCTGGAGCGACCCAGGCCTGGGGCTCCCTAAGCATAAGAGTGTGTCGCCCCAGGCCTGGCGCTCCCTAAGCCTAAATGCTTTGGCGCCCCAGGCCTGGGGCTCCCTAAGCCTAAGTTCTGGGGCGC
Source organism: Tenrec ecaudatus (assembly GCF_050624435.1). Lineage (NCBI taxonomy): Eukaryota > Metazoa > Chordata > Mammalia > Afrosoricida > Tenrecidae > Tenrec > Tenrec ecaudatus. The sequence goes on along the minus strand of NW_027459095.1, from coordinate 94,074 downwards.
CCCAGACCAGGTGCGCCCTAAGCCTAAGGGCTGGGGCGTCCCAGGCCTAGGGCTCCCTAATCCTAAGGGCTGGGGGGCCCTAGGCGTGGGGCTCACTAAGCTTAAGCCTGGGAAGCCCCAGGCCTAGGGATCCCAAAGCCTAAGTGCTGGGGCGCCCCTGGCCAGGTTCTCCCTGAGCCTAAGGGCTGGGGCGCCCCAGGCCTGGGGTTCCTTAAGCCTAAGGGCTGGGTCGCCCCAGGCATGAGGCTCCCTAAGTCTAAGGGCTGGGGTGTCCCAGGCCTGGGGTTCCTTAATCCTAAGGTCTGGGGAGCCCCAGGTATGAGGCTCCCTAAGTCTAAGGGCTGGGGCGCCCTAGTCCTGGGGCTCCCTAACTCTAAGGGCTGGGGCGCCCAAGACCTGGGGCTCCCTAAGCCTAATAGCTGGGGAGTCCCAGGCCGGGGCTCCCAAAGCCTAAGGGCTGGGGCGCCCCAGGCCTGGGGCTCCATAAGCCTAAGGGTGTGTCGCCCCAGGCCTGGCGCTCCCTAAGCCTAAATGCTGTGGCGCCCCAGGCCTGGGGCTCCCTAAGCCTACGTTCTGGGGCGCACCAGACCAGGTGAGCCCTAAGCCTAAGGACTGGGGCATCCCAGGCCTAGGGCTCCCTAAGCCTAAGGGCTGGGGGGCCCTAGGCATGGGGCTCCCTAAGCCTTAGTGCTGGGGCGCCGCTGGCCAGGTTCTCCCTATGCCTAAGGGCTGGGACGCCCCAGGCCTAGGGTTCCTTAAGCCTAAGGGCTGGGGCGCCCCAGGCATGAGGCTCCCTAAGTCAAAGGGCTGGGGCGTCCCAGGCCTGGGGTTCCTTAATACTAAGGTCTGGGGAGCCCCAGGTATGATGCTCCCTAAGCCTAAGGGCTGGGGCGCCCTAGGCCTGGGGCTCCCTAAGCCTAAGAGCTGGGGAGTCCCAGGCCGGGGCTCCCAAAGCCTAAGGCCTGGGGCGCCCCAGGCCTGGGGCTCCATAAGCCAAGGGTGGGTCGCCCCAGGCCTGGCGCTCCCTAAGCCTAAATGCTGTGGCGCCCCAGGACTGGGGCTCCCTATGCCTAAGTTATGGGGCGCCCCAGACCAGGTGCGCCCTAAGCCTAAGGGCTGGGGCGTCCCAGGCCTAGGGCTCCCTAAGCCTAAGGCTTGGGGCGCCCCAGGCCCGGTGCTCCCTAACCCTAAGGCTGGAGCGCCCCAGGCCTGCGGCTCCCAAAGCCTAAGGGCTGGGGCGCCCCAGGCCTGGGGCTCCCTAAGCCTATGGCCTGGGGCGCCCCAGGCCCAGGGCTGCCTAAGCCTAATGGCTGGAGCGCCCCAGGCCTGCGGCTCCAAAAGCCTAAGGGCTGGGGCGACCCAGACCTGGGGTTCCCTAAGCCTTAGGGCTGGGGCGTCCCAGACCTGGGGCTACCTAAGCCTAAGGGCAGGGGCGCCCCAGGCCTGGGGCTACCTAAGCCTAAGGGCAGTTGTGCCCCAGGCCTGGGGGTCTCTAATCCTAATGGCTGGGGCACCCCAGGACTGGGGCTCCCTAAGCCTAAGTGCAGGGGCGCCCCCGCCTGCGGCTCCCTAATCCTAAGGGCTGGGGCGCCCCAGGCCGTGGGCTCCCAAAGCCTGAGGGCTGGGAGGCCCCATGCGTGGAGCTCCCTAATCCTACGGGCTGGGGCGCCCTAGGCCTGGGGCTCCCTAACTCTAAGGGCTGGGTCGCCCCAGGCCTGGGGCTCCCTAAGCCTAAGGGATGGTGCTTCCCAGGACTAGGGCTCCCTAAGCCTAAGTCCTGGAGCGCCCCAGGCCAGGGGCTCCTTAAGCCTAATTGCTGGAGCGCCCCAGGCTTGCGGCTCCCAAAGCCTAAGGGCTGGGGCGCCCCAGGCCTTGGGCTCCCTAAGCCTAAGGGCTGGGGCGCCCCAGGCCTGGGGCTCCCTAAGCCTAAGGGCTGGGGCGTCCCAGGCCTGGGGCTACCTAAGCCTAAGCGCAGGAGCGCCCCAGGCCTGGGGGTCCCTAATCCTAATGGCTGGGGCACCCCAGGCCTGGGCTTCCCTAAGCCTAAGTGCAGGTGCACCCCTGGCCAGTTTCTCCCTAACCTAAGGGCTGGGGCTCCCCAGGCATGAGGCTCCCTAAGCCTAAGGGCTTGGCGCCCTAGGCCTGGGGATCCCTAACTCTAAGGGCTTAGGCGCCTAAGGCTTGGGGCTCCCTAAGCCTAAGTCCTAGGGCGCACCAAGTTGGGGCTCCCTAAGCCTAAGGGCTGGGGCGTCCCAGGCCGGGGCTCCCAAACCTATGGGCTGGGGAGCCCCAGGCCTGGGGCTCCCAAATCCTAAGGACTGGGGCGCCCCAGCCCTGTGGCTTCCTAAGCTTAAGGGTTGAGGCGCAAAAGGCCTAGGGTTACCTAAGCCTAAAACTTTGGCTCCCAACCTGGGGCTCCCTAATCCTAAGGGCTGGGGCGCCCTAGGCTTGGGGCTCCCTAACTATAAGGGCTGGGTCGCCCCAGGCCTGGGGCTCCCTAAACCTAAGGGCTGGGACGTCCCAGGCCTGGTGCTACCTAAGCCTAAGCGCAGGGGCGCCACAGGCCTGGGGGTCCCTAATCCTAATGGCTGGGGCACCCCAGGCCTTGGCTTCCCTAAGCCTAAGTGCAGGGGCACCCCTGGCCAGTTTCTCCCTAAGCCTAAGGGCTGGGGCTCCCCAGGCATGAGGCTCCCTAAGCCTAAGGGCTGGGCGCCCTAGGCCTTGGGCTCCCTAACTCTAAGGGCTTAGGCGCCCAAGGCCTGGGGCTCCCTAAGCCTAAGTCCTAGGGCGCCCCAGGTTGGGGCTCCCAAACCTATGGGCTGGGGCTCCCCAGGCCTCGGGTTCCTTAAGCCTAAGGGCTGGGGCGCCCCAGGCCTCGGGTTCCTTAAGCCTAAGGGCTGGGGCGCCCCAGGCATGAGGCTCCCTAAGCCTAAGGGCTGGGGCGTCCCAGGCCTGGGTTTCCTTAATCCTAAGGGCTGGGGAGCCCCAGGTATGAGGCTCCCTAAGCCTAAGAGCTGGGGAGTCCCAGGCCAGGGCTCCCAAAGCCTAAGGGCTGGAGCGCCCCAGGCCTGGGGCTCCCTAAGCATAAGAGTGTGTCGCCCCAGGCCTGGCGCTCCCTAAGCCTAAATGCTGTGGCGCCCCAGGCCTGGGGCTCCCTAAGCCTAAGTTCTGGGGCGCCCCAAACCAGGTGTGCCCTAAGCCTAAGGGCTGGGGCGTCCCAAGCCTAGGGCTCCCTAAGGCTAAGGGCTGGGGGGCCATAGGCGTGGGCCTCCCTAAGCCTAAGGGCTGGAAAGCCCCAGGCCTTGGGGTCCCAAAGCCTAAGTGCTGGGGCGCCCCTGGCCAGGTTTTCCCTAAGCCTAAGGGCTGGGGCACCCCAGGCCTGGGGTTCCTTAAGCATAAGGGCTGGGGCGCCCCAGGAATGAGGCTCCATAAGTCTAAGGGCTGGGGCGTCCCAGGCCTGGGGTTCCTTAATCCTAAGGTCTGGGGAGCCCCAGGTATGAGGCTCCCTAAGCCTAAGGGCTGGGGCGCCCAAGACCAGGGGCTCCCTAAGCCTAAGAGCTGGGGAGTCCCAGGCCGGGGCTCCCAAAGCCTAAGGGCTGGGGCGCCCCAGGCCTGGGGCTCCATAAGCCTAAGGGTGGGTCTCCCCAGGCCTGGCACTCCCTAAGCCTAAATGCTGTGGCGCCCCAGGCCTGCGGCTCCCAAAGCCTAAGTTCTGGGGCGCCCCAGACCAGGTGCGCCCTAAGCCTAAGGGCTGGGGCATCCCAGGCCTAGGGCTCCCTAAGCCTAAGGGCTGGGGGGCCCTAGGCATGGGGCTCCCTAAGCCTAAGGGCTGGGAAGCCCCAGGCCTGGGGGTCCCAAAGCCTAAGTGCGGGGGCGCCCCTGGCCAAGTTCTCCCTAAGCCTAAGGGCTGGGGCGCCCAGGCCTAGGGTTCCTTAAGCCTAAGGGCTGGGGCGCCCCAGGCATGAGGCTCCCAAAGCCTAAGGGCTGGGGCGTCCCAGGCCTGGGGTTCCTTAATCCTAAGGTCTGGGGAGCCCCAGGTATGAGGCTCCCTAAGCCTAAGTGCTGGGGCGCCCTAGGCCTGGGGCTCCCTAACTCTAAGGGCTGGGGCGCCCAAGACCTGGGGCTCCCTAAGCCTAAGAGCTGGGGAGTCCCAGGCCGGGGCTCCCAAAGCCTAAGGGCTGGGGCGCCCCAGGCCTGGGGCTCCATAAGCCTAAGGGTGGGTCGCCCCAGGCCTGGGGCTCCATAAGCCTAAGGGTGGGTCGCCCCAGGCCTGGCGCTCCCTAAGCCTAAATGCTGTGGCGCCCCAGGACTGGGGCTCCCTAAGCCTAAGTTCTGGGGCGCCCCAGACCAGGTGCGCCCTAAGCCTAAGGGCTGGGACGTCCCAGGCCTAGAGCTCCCTAAGCCTAAGGCCTGGGGCGCCCCAGGCCCGGTGCTCCCTAACCCTAAGGGCTGGAGCGCCCCAGGCCTGGGGCTCCCTAAGCCTAAGGGCTGGGGCGCCCCAGGCCTAGGGCTCCCTAAGCCTATGGCCTTGGACGCCCCAGGCCCAGGGCTCCCTAAGCCTAATGGCTGGAGCGCCCCAGGCCTGCGGCTCCCAAATCCTAAGAGCTGCGGCGCCCCAGACCTGGGGTTCCCTAAGCCTTAGGGCAGGGGCGTCCCAGACCTGAGGCTACCTAAGCCTAAGGGCAGGGGCGCCCCAGGCCTGGGGCTACCTAAGCCTAAGGGCAGTGTGCCCCAGGCCTGGGGGTCTCTAATCCTAATGGCTGGGGCACCCCAGGCCTGGGGCTCCCTAAGCCTAAGTGCAGGGGCGCCCCAGGCCTGCGGCTCCCTAATCCTAAGGGCTGGGGCGCCCCAGGCCGTGGGCTCCCAAAGCCTGAGGGCTGGGAGGCCCCATGCGTGGAGTTCCCTAATCCAAAGGGCTGGGGCGCCCTAGGCCTGGGGCTCCCTAACTCTAAGGGCTGGGTCGCCCCAGGCCTGGGGCTCCCTAAGCCTAAGGGCTGGGGCTCCCCAGGACTAGGGCTCCCTAAGCCTAAGTCCTGGAGCGCCCGAGGCCAGGGGCTCCCTAAGCCTAATTGCTAGAGCGCCCCAGGCCTGCGGCTCCCAAAGCCTAAGGGCTGGGGCGCCCCAGGCCTGCGGCTCCCAAAGCCTAAGGGCTGGGGCGCCCCAGGCCTGCGGCTCCCAAAGCCTAAGGGCTGGGGCCCCCCAGGCCTTGGGCTCCCACAGCCTAATGGCTGGGGCGCCCCAGGCCTGGGGCTCCCTAAGCCTAAGGGCTGGGGCGTCCCAGGCCTGGGGCTACCTAAGCCTAAGCGCAGGGGCGCCCCAGGCCTGGGGGTCCCTAATCCTAATGGCTGGGGCACCCCAGGCCTGGGCTTCCCTAAGCCTAAGTGCAGGGGCACCCCTGGCCAGTTTCTCCCTAAGCCTAAGGGCTGGGGCACCCCTGGCCAGGTTCTCCCTAAGCCTAAGGGCTGGGGCGCCCCAGGCCTGGGGTTCCTTAAGCATAAGGGCTGGGGCGCCCCAGGCATGAGGCTCCATAAGCCTAAGGCTGGGGCGTCCCAGGCCTGTGGTTCCTTAATCCTAAGGTCTGGGGAGCCCCAGGTATGAGGCTCCCTAAGCCTAAGGGCTGGGGCGCCCACGGCCTGGGGCTCCCTAACTCTAAGGGCTGGGGCACCCAAGACCTGGGGCTCCATAAGCCTAAGAGCAGTGTGCCCCAGGCCAGGGGGTCTCTAATCCTAATGGCTGGGGCACCCCAGACCTGGGGCTCCCTAAGCCTAAGTGCAGGGGCGCCCCAGGCCGTGGGCTCCCAAAGCCTGAGGGCTGGGAGGCCCCATGTGTGGAGCTCCCTAAGCCAAAGGGCTGGGAAGCCCCAGGCCTGGGGCTCCCAAAGCCTAAGTGCAGGGGCGCCCCTGGCCAGGTTCTCCCTAATCCTAAGGGCTGGGGCGCCCTAGGCCTGGGGCTCCCTAACTCTAAGGGCTGGGTCGCACCAGGCCTGCGGCTCCCTAAGCCTAAGGGCTGGGGCTCCCCAGGACTAGGGCTCCCTAAGCCTAAGTCCTGGAGCGCCCCAGGCCATGGGCTCCCTAAGCCTAATTGCTAGAGCGCCCCAGGCCTGCGGTTCCCAAAGCCTAAGGGGCTGGGGCGCCCCAGGCCTGCGGCTCCCAAAGCCTAAGGGCTGGGGCGCCCCAGGCCTTGGGCTCCCACAGCCTAATGGCTGGGGCGCCCCAGGCCTGGGGCTCCCTAAGCCTAAGGGCTGGGGCGTCCCAGGCCTGGGGCTACTTAAGCCTTAGCGCAGGGGCACCCCTGGCCAGGTTCTCCCTAAGCCTAAGTGCAGGGGCGCCCCAGGCCTGGGGTTCCCTAAACCTAAGGGCTGGTGCGCCCCTGGCCTGGGGCTCCCTAAGCATATGGGATGGGTTCCCCCAGGCCTGGGCCTCCCTAAGCCTAAGTTCTGGGGCGCCCCAGGCCAGGTGCTCCCTAAGCCTAAGGGCTGGGGCGCCCCAGGCCTAGGGCTCCCTAAGCCTATGGCCTGGGACGCCCCAGGCCCAGGGCTCTCTAAGCCTAATGGCTGGAGCGCCCCAGGCCTGCGGCTCCCAAAGCCTAAGGGCTGGGGCGCCCCAGACCTGGGGCTACCTAAGCCTAAGGGCAGTGTGCCCCAGGCCTGGGGGTCTCTAATCCTAATGGCTGGGGCACCCCAGGTCTGGGGCTCCCTAAGCCTAAGTGCAGGGGTGCCCCAGGCCTGCGGCTCCCTAATCCTAAGGGCTGGGGCGCCCCAGGCCTTGGGCTCCCAAAGCCTGAGGGCTGGGAGGCCCAATGCGTGGAGCTCCCTAAGCCTAAGGGCTGGGAAGCCCCAGGCCTGGGGCTCCCAAAGCCTAAGTGCAGGGGCGCCCCTGGCCAGGTTCTCCCTAATCCTAAGGGCTGGGGCGCCCTAGGCCAGGGGCTCCCTAACTCTAAGGGCTGGGTCGCCCCAGGCCTGGGGCTCCCTAAGCCTAAGGGCTGGGGCTCCCCAGGACTAGGGCTCCCTAAGCATAAATCCTGGAGCGCCCCAGGCCAGGGGCTCCCTAAGCCTAATTGCTGGAGCGCCCCAGGCCTGCGGCTCCCAAAGCCTAAGGGCTGGGGCGCCCCAGGCCTTGGGCTCCCACAGCCTAAGGGCTGGGGCGCCCTAGGCCTGGGGCTCCCTAAGCCTAAGGGCTGGGGCGTCCCAGGCCTGGGGCTACCTAAGCCTAAACGCAGGGGCGCCCCAGGCCTGGGGGTCCCTAATCCTAATTGCTGGGGCACCCCAGGCCTGGGCTTCCCTAAGCCTAAGTGCAGGGGCACCCCTGGCCAGTTTCTCCCTAAGCCTAAGGGCTGGGGCTCCCCAGGCATGGGGCTCCCTAAGCTTAAGGGCTGGGCGCCCTAGGCCTGGGGCTCCCTAACTCTAAGGGCTTAGGCGCCCAAGGCCTGGGGCTCCCTAAGCCTAAGTCCTAGGGCGCCCCAGGTTGGGGCTCCCTAAGCCTAAGGGCTGGGGCGTCCCAGGCCGGGGCTCCCAAACCTACGGGCTGGGGCGCCCCAGGCCTGGGGCTCCCAAATCCTAAGGACTGGGGCGCCCCAGCCCTGTGGCTTCCTAAGCTTAAGGGTTGAGGCGCAAAAGGCCTAGGGCTACCTAAGCCTAAAACTTTGGCTCCCCACCTGGGGCTCCCTAAGCCTAAGGGCTGGGGCGTCCTAGGCTGGGGCTCTCAAAGCCTAAGGGCTGGGGCGCCCTAGGCCTGGGGCTCCCTAAGCCTATAGATTGGGTATCCCCAGGCCCTGGGGCTCCCTAAGCCTAAGTGCAGGGGCGCCCCAGGCCTGCGGCTCCCTAAGGCTAAGGGCTGGGGCGCCCCAGGCCTTGGGCTCCCAAAGCCTGAGGGCTGGGAGGCCCCATGCGTGGAGCTCCCTAAGCCTAAGGGCTGGGAAGCCCCAGGCCTGGGGCTCCCAAAGCCTAAGTGCTGGGGCGCCCCTGGCCAGGTTCTCCCTAATCCTAAGGGCTGGGGCGCCCTAGGCCTGGGGCTCCCTAACTATAAGGGCTGGGTGGCCCCAGGCCTGGGGCTCCCTAAACCTAAGGGCTGGGGCTCCCCAGGACTAGGGCTCCCTAAGCCTAAGTCCTGGAGCGCCCCAGGCCAGGGGCTCCCTAAGCCTAATGGCTGGAGCGCTCCAGGCCTGCGGCTCCCAAAGCCTAAGGGCTGGGGCGCCCCAGGCCTTGGGCTCCCACAGCCTAAGGGCTGGGCCGCCACAGCCATGGGGCTCCCTAAGCTTAAGGGCTGGGGAGCCCAAAGCCTGGGGCTCCCTAAGCCTAAAAGCTTTATCGCCCAAATTGGGGCTCCCTAAGCCTAAGTGCTGGGGCGCCCCAGGCCTGGGGTTCCCTAAACCTAAGGGCTGGTGCGCCCCTGGCCTGGGGCTCCCTAAGCATATGGGATGGGTTCCCCCAGGCCTGGGCCTCCCTAAGCCTAAGTTCTGGGGCGCCCCAGGCCAGGTGCTCCCAAAGCCTAAGGGCTGGGGCGCCCCAGGCCTAGGGCTCCCTAAGCCTATGGCCTGGGACGCCCCAGGCCCAGGGCTCTCTAAGCCTAATGGCTGGAGCGCCCCAGGCCTGCGGCTCCCAAAGCCTAAGGGCTGGGGCGCCCCAGACCTGGGGCTACCTAAGCCTAAGGGCAGTGTGCCCCAGGCCTGGGGGTCTCTAATCCTAATGGCTGGGGCACCCCAGGTCTGGGGCTCCCTAAGCCTAAGTGCAGGGGTGCCCCAGGCCTGCGGCTCCCTAATCCTAAGGGCTGGGGCGCCCCAGGCCTTGGGCTCCCAAAGCCTGAGGGCTGGGAGGCCCAATGCGTGGAGCACCCTAAGCCTAAGGGCTGGGAAGCCCCAGGCCTGGGGCTCCCAAAGCCTAAGTGCAGGGGCGCCCCTGGCCAGGTTCTCCCTAATCCTAAGGGCTGGGGCGGCCTAGGCCAGGGGCTCCCTAACTCTAAGGGCTGGGTCGCCCCAGGCCTGGGGCTCCCTAAGCCTAAGGGCTGGGGCTCCCCAGGACTAGGGCTCCCTAAGCATAAATCCTGGAGCGCCCCAGGCCAGGGGCTCCCTAAGCCTAATTGCTGGAGCGCCCCAGGCCTGCGGCTCCCAAAGCCTAAGGGCTGGGGCGCCCAAGGCCTTGGGCTCCCACAGCCTAAGGGCTGGGGCGCCCTAGGCCTGGGGCTCCCTAAGCCTAAGGGCTGGGGCGTCCCAGGCCTGGGGCTACCTAAGCCTAAACGCAGGGGCGCCCCAGGCCTGGGGGTCCCTAATCCTAATTGCTGGGGCACCCCAGGCCTGGGCTTCCCTAAGCCTAAGTGCAGGGGCACCCCTGGCCAGTTTCTCCCTAAGCCTAAGGGCTGGGGCTCCCCAGGCATGGGGCTCCCTAAGCTTAAGGGCTGGGCGCCCTAGGCCTGGGGTTCCCTAACTCTAAGGGCTTAGGCGCCCAAGGCCTGGGGCTCCCTAAGCCTAAGTCCTAGGGCGCCCCAGGTTGGGGCTCCCTAAGCCTAAGGGCTGGGGCGTCCCAGGCCGGGGCTCCCAAACCTACGGGCTGGGGCGCCCCAGGCCTGGGGCTCCCAAATCCTAAGGACTGGGGCGCCCCAGCCCTGTGGCTTCCTAAGCTTAAGGGTTGAGGCGCAAAAGGCCTAGGGCTACCTAAGCCTAAAACTTTGGCTCCCCACCTGGGGCTCCCTAAGCCTAAGGGCTGGGGCGTCCTAGGCTGGGGCTCTCAAAGCCTAAGGGCTGGGGCGCCCCAGGCCTGGGGCTCCCTAAGCCTAAGGGCTGGGGCGTCCCAGGCCTAGAGCTCCCTAAGCCTAAGGCCTGGGGCGCCCCAGGCCCGGTGCTCCCTAACCCTAAGGGCTGGAGCGCCCCAGGCCTGGGGCTCCCTAAGCCTAAGGGCTGGGGCGCCCCAGGCCTAGGGCTCCCTAAGCCTATGGCCTTGGACGCCCCAGGCCCAGGGCTCCCTAAGCCTAATGGCTGGAGCGCCCCAGGCCTGCGGCTCCCAAATCCTAAGAGCTGGGGCGCCCCAGACCTGGGGTTCCCTAAGCCTTAGGGCAGGGGCGTCCCAGACCTGAGTCTACCTAAGCCTAAGGGCAGGGGCGCCCCAGGCCTGGGGCTACCTAAGCCTAAGGGCAGTGTGCCCCAGGCCTGGGGGTCTCTAATCCTAATGGCTGGGGCACCCCAGGCCTGGGGCTCCCTAAGCCTAAGTGCAGGGGCGCCCCAGGCCGTGGGCTCCCAAAGCCTGAGGGCTGGGAGGCCCCATGCGTGGAGCTCCCTAAGCCAAAGGGCTGGGAAGCCCCAGGCCTGGGGCTCCCAAAGCCTAAGTGCAGGGGCGCCCCTGGCCAGGTTCTCCCTAATCCTAAGGGCTGGGGCGCCCTAGGCCTGGGGCTCCCTAACTCTAAGGGCTGGGTCGCCCCAGGCCTGGGGCTCCCTAAGCCTAAGGGCTGGGGCTCCCCAGGACTAGGGCTCCCTAAGCCTAAGTCCTGGAGCGCCCCAGGCCAGGGGCTCCCTAAGCCTAATTGCTAGAGCGCCCCAGGCCTGCGGCTCCCAAAGCCTAAGGGCTGGGGCGCCCCAGGCCTGCGGCTCACAAAGCCTAAGGGCTGGGGCGCCCCAGGCCTTGGGCTCCCACAGCCTAATGGTTGGGGCGCCCCAGGCCTGGGGCTCCCTAAGCCTAAGGGCTGGGGCGTCCCAGGCCTGGGGCTACCTAAGCCTAAGCGCAGGGGCACCCCTGGCCAGGTTCTCCCTAAGCCTAAGTGCAGGGGCGCCCCAGGCCTGCGGCTCCCTAAGGCTAAGGGCTGGGGCGCCCCAGGCCTTGGGCTCCCAAAGCCTGAGGGCTGGGAGGCCCCATGCGTGGAGCTCCCTAAGCCTAAGGGCTGGGAAGCCCCAGGCCTGGGGCTCCCAAAGCCTAAGTGCTGGGGCGCCCCTGGCCAGGTTCTCCCTAATCCTAAGGGCTGGGGCGCCCTAGGCCTGGGGCTCCCTAACTATAAGGGCTGGGTGGCCCCAGGCCTGGGGCTCCCTAAACCTAAGGGCTGGGGCTCCCCAGGCCTAGGGCTCCCTAAGCCTAAGTCCTGGAGCGCCCCAGGCCAGGGGCTCCCTAAGCCTAATGGCTGGAGCGCCCCAGGCCTGCGGCTCCCAAAGCCTAAGGGCTGGGGCGCCCCAGGCCTTGGGCTCCCACAGCCTAAGGGCTGGGCCGCCCCAGCCATGGGGCTCCCTAAGCTTAAGGGCTGGGGAGCCCAAAGCCTGGGGCTCCCTAAGCCTAAAAGCTTTATCGCCCCAATTGGGGCTCCCTAAGCCTAAGTGCTGGGGCGCCCCAGGCCTGGGGTTCCCTAAACCTAAGGGCTGGTGCGCCCCTGGCCTGGGGCTCCCTAAGCATATGGGATGGGTTCCCCCAGGCCTGGGCCTCCCTAAGCCTAAGTTCTGGGGCGCCCCAGGCCAGGTGCTCCCTAAGCCTAAGGGCTGGGGCGCCCCAGGCCTAGGTCTCCCTAAGCCTATGGCCTGGGACGCCCCAGGCCCAGGGCTCTCTAAGCCTAATGGCTGGAGCGCCCCAGGCCTGCGGCTCCCAAAGCCTAAGGGCTGGGGCGCCCCAGACCTGGGGCTACCTAAGCCTAAGGGCAGTGTGCCCCAGGCCTGGGGGTCTCTAATCCTAATGGCTGGGGCACCCCAGGTCTGGGGCTCCCTAAGCCTAAGTGCAGGGGCGCCCCAGGCTTGCGGCTCCCTAATCCTAAGGGCTGGGGCGCCCCAGGCCTTGGGCTGCCAAAGCCTGAGGGCTGGGAGGCCCAATGCGTGGAGCTCCCTAAGCCTAAGGGCTGGGAAGCCCCAGGCCTGGGGCTCCCAAAGCCTAAGTGCAGGGGCGCCCCTGGCCAGGTTCTCCCTAATCCTAAGGGCTGGGGCGCCCTAGGCCAGGGGCTCCCTAACTCTAAGGGCTGGGTCGCCCCAGGCCTGGGGCTCCCTAAGCCTAAGGGCTGGGGCTCCCCAGGACTAGGGCTCCCTAAGCATAAATCCTGGAGCACCCCAGGCCAGGGGCTCCCTAAGCCTAATTGCTGGAGCGCCCCAGGCCTGCGGCTCCCAAAGCCTAAGGGCTGGGGCGCCACAGGTCTGCGGCTCCCACAGCCTAAGGGCTGGTGCGCCCCAGGCCTGGGGCTCCCTAAGCCTAAGGGCTGGGGCGCCCCAGGCCTTGGGCTCCCACAGCCTAAGGGCTGGGGCGCCCTAGGCCTGGGGCTCCCTAAGCCTAAGGGCTGGGGCGTCCCAGGCCTGGGGCTACCTAAGCCTAAACGCAGGGGCGCCCCAGGCCTGGGGGTCCCTAATCCTAATTGCTGGGGCACCCCAGGCCTGGGCTTCCCTAAGCCTAAGTGCAGGTGCACCCCTGGCCAGTTTCTCCCTAAGCCTAAGGGCTGGGGCTCCCCAGGCATGGGGCTCCCTAAGCTTAAGGGCTGGGCGCCCTAGGCCTGGGGCTCCCTAACTCTAAGGGCTTAGGCGCCCAAGGCCTGGGGCTCCCTAAGCCTAAGTCCTAGGGCGCCCCAGGTTGGGGCTCCCTAAGCCTAAGGGCTGGGGCGTCCCAGGCCGGGGCTCCTAAACCTACGGGCTGGGGCGCCCCAGGCCTGGGGCTCCCAAATCCTAAGGACTGGGGCGCCCCAGCCCTGTGGCTTCCTAAGCTTAAGGGTTGAGGCGCAAAAGGCCTAGGGCTGCCTAAGCCTAAAACTTTGGCTCCCCACCTGGGGCTCCCTAAGCCTAAGGGCTGGGGCGTCCTAGGCTGGGGCTCTCAAAGCCTAATGGCTGGGGCGCCCCAGGCCTGGGGCTCCCTAAGCCTATAGGTTGGGTATCCCCAGGCCCTGGGGCTCCCTAAGCCTAAGTGCAGGGGCGCCCCAGGCCTGCGGCTCCCTAAGGCTAAGGGCTGGGGCGCCCCAGGCCTTGGGCTCCCAAAGCCTGAGGGCTGGGAGGCCCCATGCGTGGAGCTCCCTAAGCCTAAGGGCTGGGAAGCCCCAGGCCTGGGGCTCCCAAAGCCTAAGTGCTGGGGCGCCCCTGGCCAGGTTCTCCCTAATCCTAAGGGCTGGGGCGCCCTAGGCCTGGGGCTCCCTAACTATAAGGGCTGGGTCGCCCCAGGCCTGGGGCTCACTAAACCTAAGGGCTGGGGCGTCCCAGGCCTGGTGCTACCTAAGCCTAAGCGCAGGGGCGCCCCAAGCCTGGGGGTCCCTAATCCTAATGGCTGGGGCACCCCAGGCCTGGGCTTCCCTAAGCCTAAGTGCAGGGGCACCCCTGGCCAGTTTCTCCCTAAGCCTAAGGGCTGGGGCTCCCCAGGCATGGGGCTCCCTAAGCTTAAGGGCTGGGCGCCCTAGGCCTGGGGCTCCCTAACTCTAAGGGCTTAGGCACCCAAGGCCTGGGGCTCCCTAAGCCTAAGTCCTAGGGCGCCCCAGGTTGGGGCTCCCTAAGCCTAAGGGCTGGGGCATCCCAGGCCGGGGCTCCCAAACCTACGGGCTGGGGCGCCCCAGGCCTCGGGTTCCTTAAGCCTAAGGACTGGGGCGCCGAAGGCCTCAGGTTCCTTAAGCCTAAGGGCTGGGGCGCCCCAGGCATGAGGCTCCCTAAGCCTAAGGGCTGGGGCATCCCAGGCCCGGGGTTCCTTAATCCTAAGGGCTGGGGAGCCCCAGGTATGGGGCTCCCTAAGCCTAAGGGCTGGGGCGCCCCAGGCCTGGGGCTCCCTAAGCATAAGAGTGTGTCGCCCCAGGCCTGGCGCTCCCTAAGCCTAAATGCTGTGGCGCCCCAGGCCTGGGGCTCCCTAAGCCTAAGTTCTGGGGCGCCCCAGACCAGGTGCGCCCTAAGCCTAAGGGCTGGGGCGCCCCAGGCCTGGGGTTCCTTAAGCCTAAGGGATGGGGCGCCCTAGGCATGAGGCTACCTAACCCTAAGGGCTGGGGCGTCCCAGGCCTGGGGTTCCTTAATCCTAAGGTGTGGGGAGCCCCAGGTATGAGGCTCCCTAAGCCTAAGGGCTGGGGCGCCCTAGGCCTGGGGCTCCCTAACTCTAAGGGCTGGGGCGCCCAAGACCTGGGGCTCCCTAAGCCTAAGAGCTGGGGAGTCCCAGGCCGGGGCTACCAAAGCCTAAGGGCTGGGGGGCCCCAGGCCTGGGGCTCCATAAGCCTAAATGTGGGTCGCCCCAGGCCTGGCGCTCCCTAAGCCTAAATGCTTTGGCGCCCCAGGCCTGGGGCTCCCTAAGCCTAAGTTCTGGGGCGCCCCAGACCAGGTGCGCCCTAAGCCTAAGGGCTGGGGCGTCCCAGGCCTAGGGCTCCCTAATCCTAAGGGCTGGGGGGCCCTAGGCGTGGGGCTCACTAAGCTTAAGCCTGGGAAGCCCCAGGCCTAGGGATCCCAAAGCCTAAGTGCTGGGGCGCCCCTGGCCAGGTTCTCCCTGAGCCTAAGGGCTGGGGCGCCCCAGGCCTGGGGTTCCTTAAGCCTAAGGGCTGGGGCGCCCCAGGCATGAGGCTTCCTAAGTCTAAGGGTTGGGGCGTCCCAGGCCTGGGGTTCCTTAAGCCTAAGGGCTGGGGCGCCCTTGGCCTGGGGCACCCTAACTCTAAGGGCTGGGGCGCCCAAGACCTGGGGCTCCCTAAGCCTATGAGCTGGGGAGTCCCAGGCCGGGACTCCCAAAGCCTAAGGGCTGGGGCGCCCCAGGCCTGGGGCTCCATAAGCGTAAGGGTGGGTCGCCCCAGGCCTGGCGCTCCCTAAGCCTAAGTGCTGTTACGCCCCAGGACTGGGGCTCCCTAAGCCTAAGTTCTGGGGCGCCCCAGACCAGGTGCGCCCTAAGCCTAAGGGCTGGGGCCTTCCAGGCCTAGGGCTCCCTAAGCCTAAGGCCTGGGGCGCCCCAGGCCTGGGGCTCCCTAAGCCTAAGGGCTGGGGAGCCCCAGGCCCAGGGCTCCCTAAGCCTAATGGCTGGAGCGCCCCAGGCCTGCGGCTCCCAAAGCCTAAGGGCTGGGGCGACCCAGACCTGGGGTTTCCTAAGCCTTAGGGCTGGGGCGTCCCAGACCTGGGGCTACCTAAGCCTAAGGGCAGTTGCGCCCCAGGCCTGGGGGTCTCTAATCCTAATGGCTGGGGCACCCCAGGCCTGGGGCTCCCTAAGCCTAAGTGCAGGGGCGCCCCAGGTCTGCGGCTCCCTAATCCTAAGGGCTGGGGCGCCCCAGGCCTTGGGTTCCCAAAGCCTGAGGGCTGGGAGGCCCCATGCGTGGAGCTCCCTAAGCCTAAGGGCTGGGAAGCCCCAGGCCTGGGGCTCCCAAAGCCTAAGTGCAGGGGCGCCCCTGGCCAGGTTCTCCCTAATCCTAAGGGCTGGGGCGCCCTAGGCCTGGGGCTCCCTAACTCTAAGGGCTGGGTCGCCCCAGGCCTGGGGCTCCCTAAGCCTAAGGGCTGGGGCTCCCCAGGACTAGGGCTCCCTAAGCCTAAGTCCTGGAGCACCCCAGGCCAGGGGCTCCCTAAGCCTAATTGCTGGAGCACCCCAGGCCTGCGGCTCCCAAAGCCTAATGGCTGGGGCGCCCCAGGCCTTGGGCTCCCACAGCCTAAGGGCTGGGGCGCCCCAGGCCTGGGGCTCCCTAAGCCTAAGGGATGGGGCGTCCCAGGCCTGGGGCTACCTAAGCCTAAGCGCAGGGGTTCCCCAGGCCTGGGGGTCCCTAATCCTAATGGCTGGGGCACCCCAGGCCTGGGCTTCCCTAAGCCTAAGTGCAGGGGCACCCCTGGCCAGTTTCTCCCTAAGCCTAAGGGCTGGGGCTCCCCAGGCATGAGGCTCCCTAAGACTAAGGGCTGGGCGCCCTAGGCCTGGGGCTCCCTAACTCTAAGGGCTTAGGCGCCCAAGGCCTGGGGCTCCCTAAGCCTAAGTCCTAGGGCGCCCCAGGTTGGGGCTCCCTAAGCCTAAGGGCTGGGGCGCCCTAGGCCTGGGGCTCCCTAACTATAAGGGCTGGGTCGCCCCAGGCCTGGGGCTCCCTAAACCTAAGGGCTGGGGCTCCCCAGGCCTAGGGCTCCCTAAGCCTAAGTCCTGGAGCGCCCCAGGCCAGGGGCTCCCTAAGCCTAATGGCTGGAGCGCCCCTGGCCTGCGGCTCCCAAAGCCTAAGGGCTGGGGCGCCCCAGGTCTTGGGCTCCCACAGCCTAAGGGCTGGGCCGCCCCAGCCATGGGGCTCCCTAAGCTTAAGGGCTGGGGCGCCCAAAGCCTGGGGCTCCCTAAGACTAAAGGCTTTATCGCCCCAATTGTGGCTCCCTAAGCCTAAGTGCTGGGGCGCCCCAGGCCTGGGGTTCCCTAAAACTAAGGGCTGGTGCGCCCCTGGCCTGGGGCTCCCTAAGCATATGGGATGGGTTCCCCCAGGCCTGGGCCTCCCTAAGCCTAAGTTCTGGGGCGCCCCAGGCCAGGTGCTCCCTAAGCCTAAGGGCTGGGGAGCCCCAGGCCCGGGCTCCCTAAGCCTAAGCGCTGGGGGGCCCAAGTCCTGGGGCACCCAATGCCTATGGGCTGGGGCACCCCAGGCCTGGGGATCCCTTTTCCTAAGGATTGGGCACCCCAGGCCTGGGGCTCCCAAACCCGAAGCCTGGGGCACCCCATGCCTTGGGCTCCCAAAGCCTAAGGACTTGGGCACCCCAGGCATGGGGCTCTCAAAGCCTAAGGGCTGGGGCGTCCCGGGCCTGGGGCTTCCTATGCCTAAGGGCTGGTGCGCCCCAGGCGTGGGGCTCCCTAAGGGTAAGGGCTGGGAAGCCCCAGGCCTGGGGGTCCCAAAGCCTAAGTGCTGGGGCGCCCCTGGCCAGTTTCTCCCTAAGCCTAAGGGCTGGGGCGCCCCAGGCCTGGGGTTCCTTAAGCCTGAGGGCTGGGGCGCCCCAGGCATGAGGCTCCCTAAGCCTAATGGCTGGGGCGTCCCAGGCCTGGGGTTCCTTAATCCTAAGGGGTGGGGAGCCCCAATATGAGGCTCCTAAGCCTAAGGGCTGGGGCGCCCTAGGCCTGGGGCTCCCTAACTCTAAGGGCTGGGGCGCCCAAGACCTGGGGCTCCCAAAGCCTAAGAGCTGGGGAGTCCCAGGCCGGGGCTCCCAAAGCCTAAGGGCTGGAGCGCCCCAGGCCTGTGGCTCCCTAAGCATAAGGGTGGGTCGCCCCAGGCCTGGCGCTCCCTAAGCCTAAATGCTGTGGCGCCCCAGGCCTGGGGCAACCTAAGCCTAAGTTCTGGGGCGCCCCAGACCAGGTGCGCCCTAAGCCTAAGGGCTGGGGCGTCCCAGGCCTGGGGCTCCCTAAGCCTAAGGGCTGGGACGCCCCAGGCCTAGGGCTCCCTAAGCCTATGGCCTGGGGCGCCCCAGGCCCAGGGCTCCCTAAGCCTAATGGCTGGAGCGCCCTAGGCCTGCGGCTCCCAAAGCCTAAGGGCTGGGGGGACCCAGACCTGGGGTTCCCTAAGCCTTACGGCTGGGGCGTCCCAGACTTGGGGCTACCTAAGCCTAAGGGCAGTTGCGCCCCAGGCCTGGGGGTCTCTAATCCTAATGGCTGGGGCACCCCAGGCCTGGGGCTCCCTAAGCCTAAGTGCAGGGGCGCCCCAGGCCTGCGGCTCCCTAATCCTAAGGGCTGGGGCGCCCCAGGCCTTGGGCTCCCAAAGCCTGAGGGCTGGGAGGCCCCATGCGTGGAGCTCCCTAAGCCTAAGGGCTGGGAAGCCCGAGGCCTGGGGCTCCCAATGCCTAAGTGCAGGGGCGCCCCTGGCCAGGTTCTCCCTAATCCTAAGGGCTGGGGTGCCCTAGGCCTGGGGCTCCCTAACTCTAAGGGCTGGGTCGCCCCAGGCCTGGGGCTCCCTAAGCCTAAGGGCTGGGGCTCCCCAGGACTAGGGCTCCCTAAGCATAAATCCTGGAGCGCCCCAGGCCAGGGGGTCCCTAAGCCTAATTGCTGGAGCGCCCCAGGCCTGCGGCTCCCAAAGCCTAATGGCTGTGGAGCCCAGGCCTTGGGCTCCCACAGCCTAAGCGCTCGGGCGCCCCAGGCCTGGGGCTCCCTAAGCCTAAGGGCTGGGGCGTCCCAGGCCTGGGGCTACCTAAGCCTAAGCGCAGGGGTTCCCCAGGCCTGGGGGTCCCTAATCCTAATGGCTGGGGCACCCCAGGCCTGGGCTTCCCTAAGCCTAAGTGCAGGGGCACCCCTGGCCAGTTTCTCCCTAAGCCTAAGGGCTGGGGCTCCCCAGGCATGAGGCCCCCTAAGCCTAAGGGCTGGGCGCCCTAGGCCTGGGGCTCCCTAACTCTAAGGGCGTAGGCGCCCAAGGCCTGGGGCTCCCTAAGCCTAAGTCCTAGGGCGCCTCAGGTTGGCGCTCCCTAAGCCTAAGGGCTGGGGCGTCCCAGGCCGGGGCTCCCACACCTACGGGCTGGGGCGCCCCAGGCCTGGGGCTCCTAAATCCTAAGGACTGGGGCGCCCCAGCCCTGTGGCTTCCTAAATTAAGGGTTGGGGCGCAAAAGGCCTAGGGCTACCTAAGCCTAAAGGCTTTGGCTCCCCACCTGGGGCTCCCTAAGCCTAAGGGCTGGGGCGTCCTAGGCCTGGGGCTCTCAAAGCCTAAGGGCTGGGGCGCCCCAGGCCTGGGGCTCCCTAAGCCTATAGGTTGGGTCTCCCCAGGCCCTGGGGCTCCCTAACCTAAGTGCAGGGGCGCCCCAGGCCTGCGGGTCCCTAAGGCTAAGGGCTGGGGCGCCCCAGGCCTTGGGCTCCCAAAGCCTGAGGGCTGGGAGGCCCCATGCGTGGAGCTCCCTAAGCCTAAGGGCTGGGAAGCCCCAGGCCTGGGGCTCCCAAAGCCTAAGTCCTGGGGCGCCCCTGGCCAGATTCTCCCTAATCCTAAGGGCTGGGGCGCCCTAGGCCTGGGGCTCCCTAACTATAAGGGCTGGGTCGCCCCAGGCCTGGGGCTCCCTAAACCTAAGGGCTGGGGCTCCCCAGGCCTAGGGCTCCCTAAGCCTAAGTCCTGGAGCGCCCCAGGCCAGGGGCTCCCTAAGCCTAATGGCTGGAGCGCCCCAGGCCTGCGGCTCCCAAAGCCTAAGGGCTGGGGCGCCCCAGGTCTTGGGCTCCCACAGCCTAAGGGCTGGGCCGCCCCAGCCATGGGGCTCCCTAAGCTTAAGGGCTGGGGCGCCCAAAGCCTGGGGCTTCCTAAGCCTAAAGGCTTTATCGCCCCAATTGGGGCTCCCTAAGCCTAAGTGCTGGGGCGCCCCAGGCCTGGGGTTCCCTAAACCTAAGGGCTGGTGCGCCCCTGGCCTGGGGCTCCCTAAGCATATGGGATGGGTTCCCCCAGGCCTGGGCCTCCCTAAGCCTAAGTTCTGGGGCGCCCCAGGCCAGGTGCTCCCTAAGCCTAAGGGCTGGGGCGCCCCAGGCCCGGGCTCCCTAAGCCTAAGCGCTGGGGGGCCCCAGTCCTGGGACACCCAATGCCTAAGGGCTGGGGCACCCCAGGCCTGGGGCTCCCTTTTCCTAAGGACTGGGGCACCATAGGCCTGGGGCTCCCAAACCCGAAGCCTGGGGCACCCCATGCCTTGGGTTCCCAAAGCTTAAGGTCTGGGGCGCCCCAAGCCTGGGACTCCCTAAGCCTAAGGACTTGGGCACCCCAGGCATGGGGCTCTCAAAGCCTAAGGGCTGGGGCGTCCCGGGCCTGGGGCTTCCTATGCCTAAGGGCTGGTGCGCCCCAGGCGTGGGGCTCCCTAAGGGTAAGGGCTGGGAAGCCCCAGGCCTGGGGGTCCCAAAGCCTAAGTGCTGGGGCGCCCCTGGCCAGGTTCTCCCTAAGCCTAAGGGCTGGGGCGCCCCAGGCCTGGGGTTCCTTAAGCCTGAGGGCTGGGGCGCCCCAGGCATGAGGCTCCCTAAGCCTAAGGGCTGGGGCGTCCCAGGCCTGGGGTTCCTTAATCCTAAGGGCTGGGGAGCCCCAGGTATGAGGCTCCTAAGCCTAAGGGCTGGGGCGCCCTAGGCCTGGGGCTCCCTAACTCTAAGGGCTGGGGCGCCCAAGACCTGGGGCTCCCTAACCCTAAGAGCTGGGGAGTCCCAGGCCGGGGCTCCAAAAGCCTAAGGGCTGGAGCGCCCCAGGCCTGTGGCTCCCTAAGCATAAGGGTGGGTCGCTCCAGGCCTGGCGCTCCCTAAGCCTAAATGCTGTGGCGCCCCAGGCCTGGGGCTCCCTAAGCCTAAGGGCTGGGGCGCCCCAGACCAGGTGCGCCCTAAGCCTAAGGGCTGGGGCGTCCCAGGCCTGGGACTCCCTAAGCCTAAGGGCTGGGGCGCCCCAGGCCTAGGGCTCCCTAAGCCTATGGCCTGGGGCGCCCCAGGCCCAGGGCTCCCTAAGCCTAATTGCTGGAGCACCCCAGGCCTGCGGCTCCCAAAGCCTAAGGGCTGGGGGGACCCAGACCTGGGGTTCCCTAAGCCTTAGGGCTGGGGCGTCCCAGACTTGGGGCTACCTAAGCCTAAGGGCAGTTGCGCCCCAGGCCTGGGGGTCTCTAATCCTAATGGCTGGGGCACCCCAGGCCTGGGGCTCCCTAAGCCTAAGTGCAGGGACGCCCCAGGCCTGCGGCTCCCTAATCCTAAGGGCTGGGGCGCCCCAGGCCTTGGGCTACCAAAGCCTGAGGGCTGGGAGGCCCCATGCGTGGAGCTCCCTAAGCCTAAGGGATGGGAAGCCCCAGGCCTGGGGCTCCCAAAGCCTAAGTGCAGGGGCGCCCCTGGCCAGGTTCTCCCTAATCCTAAGGGCTGGGGCGCCCTAGGCCTGGGGCTCCCTAACTCTAAGGGCTGGGTCGCCCCAGGCCTGGGGCTCCCTAAGCCTAAGGCCTGGGGCTCCCCAGGACTAGGGCTCCCTAAGCCTAAGTCCTGGAGCGCCCCAGGCCAGGGGGTCCCTAAGCCTAATTGCTGGAGCGCCCCAGGCCTGCGGCTCCAAAAGCCTAATGGCTGGGGCGCCCCAGGCCTTGGGCTCCCACAGCCTAAGCGCTCGGGCGCCCCAGGCCTGGGGCTCCCTAAGCCTAAGGGCTGGGGCCTCCCAGGCCTGGGGCTACCTAAGCCTAAGCGCAGGGGTTCCCCAGGCCTGGGGGTCCCTAATCCTAATGGCTGGGGCACCCCAGGCCTGGGCTTCCCTAAGCCTAAGTGCAGGGGCACCCCTGGCCAGTTTCTCCCTAAGCCTAAGGGCTGGGGCTCCCCAGGCATGAGGCCCCCTAAGCCTAAGGGCTGGGCGCCCTAGGCCTGGGGCTCCCTAACTCTAAGGGCTTAGGCGCCCAAGGCCTGGGGCTCCCTAAGCCTAAGTCCTAGGGCGCCCCAGGTTGGGGCTCCCTATGCCTAAGGGCTGGGGCGTCCCAGGCCGGGGCTCCCAAACCTACGGGCTGGGGCGCCCCAGGCCTGGATCTCCTAAATCCTAAGGACTGGGGCGCCCCAGCACTGTGGCTTCCTAAATTAAGGGTTGGGGCGCAAAAGGCCTAGGGCTACCTAAGCCTAAAGGCTTTGGCTCCCCACCTGGGGCTCCCTAAGCCTAAGGGCTGGGGCGTCCTAGGCCTGGGGCTCTCAAAGCCTAAGGGCTGGGGCGCCCCAGGCCTGGGGCTCCCTAAGCCTATAGGTTGGGTCTCCCCAGGCCCTGGGGCTCCCTAACCTAAGTGCAGGGGCGCCCCAGGCCTGCGGGTCCCTAAGGCTAAGGGCTGGGGCGCCCCAGGCCTTGGGGTCCCAAAGCCTGAGGGCTGGGAGGCCCCATGCGTGGAGCTCCCTAAGCCTAAGGGCTGGGAAGCCCCAGGCCTGGGGCTCCCAAAGCCTAAGTGCTGGGGCGCCCCTGGCCAGGTTCTCCCTAATCCTAAGGGCTAGGGCGCCCTAGGCCTGGGGCTCCCTAACTATAAGGGCTGGGTCGCCCCAGGCCTGGGGCTCCCTAAACCTAAGGGCTGGGGCTCCCCAGGCCTAGGGCTCCCTAAGCCTAAGTCCTGGAGCGCCCCAGGCCAGGGGCTCCCTAAGCCTAATGGCTGGAGCGCCCCAGGCCTTCGGCTCCCAAAGCCTAAGGGCTGGGGCGCCCCAGGTCTTGGGCTCCCACAGCCTAAGGGCTGGGCCGCCCCAGCCATGGGGCTCCCTAAGCTTAAGGGCTGGGGCGCCCAAAGCCTGGGGCTCCCTAAGCCTAAAGGCTTTATCGCCCCAATTGGGGCTCCCTAAGCCTAAGTGCTGGGGCGCCCCAGGCCTGGGGTTCCCTAAACCTAAGGGCTGGTGCGCCCCTGGCCTGGGGCTCCCTAAGCATATGGGATGGGTTCCCCCAGGCCTGGGCCTCCCTAAGCCTAAGTTCTGGGGCGCCCCAGGCCAGGTGCTCCCTAAGCCTAAGGGCTGGGGCGCTCCAGGCCCGGGCTCCCTAAGCCTAAGCGCTGGGGGGCCCCAGTCCTGGGGCACCCAATGCCTAAGGGCTGGGGCACCCCAGGCCTGGGGCTCCCTTTTCCTAAGGACTGGGGCACCCCAGGCCTGGGGCTCCCAAACCCGAAGCCTGGGGCACCCCATGCCTTGGGCTCCCAAAGCCTAAGGTCTGGGGCGCCCCAAGCCTGGGACTCCCTAAGCCTAAGGACTTGGGCACCCCAGGCATGGGGCTCTCAAAGCCTAAGGGCTGGGGCGTCCCGGGCCTGGGGCTTCCTATGCCTAAGGGCTGGTGCGCCCCAGGCGTGGGGCTCCCTAAGGGTAAGGGCTAGGAAGCCCCAGGCCTGGGGGTCCCAAAGCCTAAGTGCTGGGGCGCCCCTGACCAGGTTCTCCCTAAGCCTAAGGGCTGGGGCGCCCCAGGCCTGGGGTTCCTTAAGCCTAAGGGCTGGGGCGTCCCAGGCCTGGGGTTCCTTAATCCTAAGGGTTGGGGAGCCCCAGGTATGAGGCTCCTAAGCCTAAGGGCTGGGGCGCCCTAGGCCTGGGGCTCCCTAACTCTAAGGGCTGGGGCGCCCAAGACCTGGGGCTCCCTAAGCCTAAGAGCTGGGGAGTCCCAAGCCGGGGCTCCCAAAGCCTAAGGGCTGGAGCGCCCCAGGCCTGTGGCTCCCTAAGCATAAGGGTGGGTCGCCCCAGGCCTGGCGCTCCCTAAGCCTAAATGCTGTGGCGCCCCAGGATGGGTCTCCCTAAGCCTAAGTTCTGGGGCGCCCCAGACCAGGTGCGCCCTAAGCCTAAGGGCTGGGGCGTCCCAGGCCTAGGGCTCCCTAAGCCTAAGGGCTGGGGGGCCCTAGGCGTGGGGCTCCCTAAGCCTAAGGGCTGCTAAGCCCCAGGCCTAGGGGTCCCAAAGCCTAAGTGCAGGGGCGCCCCTGGCCAGGTTCTCCCTATGCCGAAGGGCTGGGGCGCCCCAGGCCTCGGGTTCCTTAAGCCTAAGTTCTGGGGCGCCCCAGACCAGGTGCGCCCTAAGCCTAAGGGCTGGGGCGTCCCAGGCCTAGGGCTCCCTAAGCCTAAGGGCTGGGGGGCCTTAGGCGTGGGGGTCCCAAAGCCTAAGTGCAGGGGCGCCCCTGGCCAGGTTCTCCCTAAGCCGAAGGGCTGGGGCGTCCCAGGCCTCGGGTTCCTTAAGACTAAGGGCTGGGGCGCCCCAGGACTGGGGTCCCAAATACTAAGGGCTGGGGCACCCCAGGCCTTGGGCTCCCAAAGCCTAAGGGCTGGGGCGCCCAGGTCTGGGGCTCCCTAAGCCTAAGGGCTGGGGCGCCCCAAGCCTGGGACTCCCTAAGCCTAAGGGCTGCGGCACCCCAGGCCTTGGGCTACCAAAGCATAAGTGCTGGTGCCCGCAAGGCCTGGGGCTCCCTAAGCCTAAAGGCTGGGGCGCCCCAGGCCTGGGGCTCCTAAAACATAAGGGCTGGGGAGCCCCGGGCCTGGGGCTTCATATGCCTAAGGGCTGGGGCGCTCAAGGTGTGGGGTTCCCAAAGCCTAAGGGCTGGGGCGCCCCAAGCCTGGGGCTCCCTAATACTAAGGGCTGGGGCACCCCAGGCCTGGGGCTCCCTAAACCTAAATGCTGGGGCGCCCCACTTCTGGGGATCCTTAACCTAAGGGCTCTGGCGCCCCAGGCCTGGGGCTCCCAAGGCCTAAGGACTGGGGCGTCCCAGACCTGGGGCTCCCAAACCTAAGGGCTTGGGCGCCCCATCCTGGGGCCCCCAAACCTAAGGGCTGGGGCACCCAGGCCTGGGGCTCCCTTTTCCTAAGGACTGGGGTAGCCCAGGCCTGGGGCTCCCAAAGCCTAAGGGCTGGGGCACCACAGGCCTGGGGCTCCCTAAGCCTAAGGACTGGGGCTCCCCAGGACTGGGGTCCCAAATCCTAAGAGCTGGGGCGCCCCAGGCCTTGGGCTCCCAAAGCCGAAGGGCCGGGGCGCCCCAGGCTTGGCGCTCCCAAAGCTTAAGGGCTGGGGCGCCCCAGGCCTGGCGCTCCCAAATCCTAAGGGCTGGGGCGCCCCAAGCCTGGGACTCACTAAGCCTAAGGGCTGGGGCGCCCCAGTCCTTGGGTTCCCAAAGCCTAAGTGCTGGGGCACCCCAGGGCGGGGGCTTCCTAAGCATAAGGGCTGGGGCGCCCCAGGCCTGGGGCTCTTATAGCCTAAGGGCTGGGGCGCCCCTGGCCTGGGGCTTCCTATGCCTAAGGGCTGGGGCGCCCCAGGCGTGGGGCTCCCTAAGCGTAAGGACTGGGACGCCCCAGTCCTAGGGCTCCCTAAGCCTAAGGCCTGGGGCGCCCCAGGCCCGGGCTCCCTAAGCCTAAGCGCTGGGGCGCCTCAGTCCTGGGGCACCCAAAGCCTAAGGGCTGGGGCGCCCCATGCCTGGGGCTCCCTTTTCCTAAGGACTGGGGCACCCCAGGCCTGGGGCTCCCAAAGCCTAAGGGCTGGGGCGCCCTAGGCCTGGGGCTCCCTAAGCATATGGGATGGGTACCCCCAGGCCTGGGACTCCCTAAGCCTAAGTACTGGGGCGCCCCAGGCCAGGTGCTCCCTAAGCCTAAGGGCTGGGGCCTCCCAGGCCTGGGGCTACCTAAGCCTAAGCGCAGGGGTTCCCCAGGCCTGGGGGTCCCTAATCCTAATGGCTGGGGCACCCCAGGCCTGGGCTTCCCTAAGCCTAAGTGCAAGGGCACCCCTGGCCAGTTTCTCCCTAAGCCTAAGGGCTGGGGCTCCCCAGGCATGAGGCCCCCTAAGCCTAAGGGCTGGGCGCCCTAGGCCTGGGGCTCCCTAACTCTAAGGGCTTAGGCGCCCAAGGCCTGGGGCTCCCTAAGCCTAAGTCCTAGGGCGCCCCAGGTTGGGGCTCCCTATGCCTAAGGGCTGGGGCGTCCCAGGCCGGGGCTCCCAAACCTACGGGCTGGGGCGCCCCAGGCCTGGATCTCCTAAATCCTAAGGACTGGGGCGCCCCAGCCCTGTGGCTTCCTAAATTAAGGGTTGGGGCGCAAAAGGCCTAGGGCTACCTAAGCCTAAAGGCTTTGGCTCCCCACCTGGGGCTCCCTAAGCCTAAGGGCTGGGGCGTCCTAGGCCTGGGGCTCTCAAAGCCTAAGGGCTGGGGCGCCCCAGGCCTGGGGCTCCCTAAGCCTATAGGTTGGGTCTCCCCAGGCCCTAGGGCTCCCTAACCTAAGTGCAGGGGCGCCCCAGGCCTGCGGGTCCCTAAGGCTAAGGGCTGGGGCGCCCCAGGCCTTGGGCTCCCAAAGCCTGAGGGCTGGGAGGCCCCATGCGTGGAGCTCCCTAAGCCTAAGGGCTGGGAAGCCCCAGGCCTGGGGCTCCCAAAGCCTAAGTGCTGGGGTGCCCCTGGCCAGGTTCTCCCTAATCCTAAAGGCTGGGGCGCCCCAGGCCTGTGGCTCCCTAAGCATACGGGTGGGTCGCCCCAGGCCTGGGGCTCCCTAAACCTAAGGGCTGGGGCTCCCCAGGCCTAGGGCTCCCTAAGCCTAAGTCCTGGAGCGCCCCAGGCCAGGGGCTCCCTAAGCCTAATGGCTGGAGCGCCCCAGGCCTGCGGCTCCCAAAGCCTAAGGGCTGGGGCGCCCCAGGTCTTGGGCTCCCACAGCCTAAGGGCTGGGCCGCCCCAGCCATGGGGCTCCCTAAGCTTAAGGGCTGGGGCGCCCAAAGCCTGGGGCTCCCTAAGCCTAAAGGCTTTATCGCCCCAATTGGGGCTCCCTAAGCCTAAGTGCTGGGGCGCCCCAGGCCTGGGGTTCCCTAAACCTAAGGGCTGGTGCGCCCCTGGCCTGGGGCTCCCTAAGCATATGGGATGGGTTCCCCCAGGCCTGGGCCTCCCTAAGCCTAAGTTCTGGGGCGCCCCAGGCCAGGTGCTCCCTAAGCCTAAGGGCTGGGGCGCCCCAGGCCCGGGCTCCCTAAGCCTAAGCGCTGGGGGGCCCCAGTCCTGGGGCACCCAATGCCTAAGGGCTGGGGCACCCCAGGCCTGGGGCTCCCTTTTCCTAAGGACTGGGGCACCCCAGGCCTGGGGCTCCCAAACCCGAAGCCTGGGGCACCCCATGCCTTGGGCTCCCAAAGCCTAAGGTCTGGGGCGCCCCAAGCCTGGGACTCCCTAAGCCTAAGGACTTGGGCACCCCAGGCATGGGGCTCTCAAAGCCTAAGGGCTGGGGCGTCCCGGGCCTGGGGCTTCCTATGCCTAAGGGCTGGTGTGCCCCAGGCGTGGGGCTCCCTAAGGGTAAGGGCTGGGAAGCCCCAGGCCTGGGGGTCCCAAAGCCTAAGTGCTGGGGCGCCCCTGGCCAGGTTCTCCCTAAGCCTAAGGGCTGGGGCGCCCCAGGCCTGGGGTTCCTTAAGCCTGAGGGCTGGGGCGCCCCAGGCATGAGGCTCCCTAAGCCTAAGGGCTGGGGCGTCCCAGGCCTGGGGTTCCTTAATCCTAAGGGCTGGGGAGCCCCAGGTATGAGGCTCCTAAGCCTAAGGGCTGGGGCGCCCTAGGCCTGGGGCTCCCTAACTCTAAGGGCTGGGGCGCCCAAGACCTGGGGCTCCCTAAGCCTAAGAGCTGGGGAGTCCCAGGCCGGGGCTCCAAAAGCCTAAGGGCTGGAGCGCCCCAGGCCTGTGGCTCCCTAAGCATAAGGGTGGGTCGCCCCAGGCCTGGCGCTCCCTAAGCCTAAATGCTGTGGCGCCCCAGGCCTGGGGCTCCCTAAGCCTAAGGGCTGGGGCGCCCCAGACCAGGTGCGCCCTAAGCCTAAGGGCTGGGGTGTCCCAGGCCTGGGGCTCCCTAAGCCTAAGGGCTGGGGCGCCCCAGGCCTAGGGCTCCCTAAGCCTATGGCCTGGGGCGCCCCAGGCCCAGGGCTCCCTAAGCCTAATGGCTGGAGCGCCCCAGGTTGCGGCTCCCAAAGCCTAAGGGCTTGGGAGACCCAGACCTGGGGTTCCCTAAGCCTTAGGGCTGGGGCGTCCCAGACTTGGGGCTACCTAAGCCTAAGGGCAGTTGCGCCCCAGGCCTGGGGGTCTCTAATCCTAATGGCTGGGGCACCCCAGGCCTGGGGCTCCCTAAGCCTAAGTGCAGGGACGCCCCAGGCCTGCGGCTCCCTAATCCTAAGGGCTGGGGCGCCCCAGGCCTTGAGCTACCAAAGCCTGAGGGCTGGGAGGCCCCATGCGTGGAGCTCCCTAAGCCTAAGGGATGGGAAGCCCCAGGCCTGGGGCTCCCAAAGCCTAAGTGCAGGGGCGCCCCTGGCCAGGTTCTCCCTAATCCTAAGGGCTGGGGCGCCCTAGGCCTGGGGCTCCCTAACTCTAAGGGCTGGGTCGCCCCAGGCCTGGGGCTCCCTAAGCCTAAGGCCTGGGGCTCCCCAGGACTAGGGCTCCCTAAGCCTAAGTCCTGGAGCGCCCCAGGCCAGGGGGTCCCTAAGCCTAATTGCTGGAGCGCCCCAGGCCTGCGGCTCCCAAAGCCTAATGGCTGGGGCGCCCCAGGCCTTGGGCTCCCACAGCCTAAGCGCTCGGGCGCCCCAGGCCTGGGGCTCCCTAAGCCTAAGGGCTGGGGCCTCCCAGGCCTGGGGCTACCTAAGCCTAAGCGCAGGGGTTCCCCAGGCCTGGGGGTCCCTAATCCTAATGGCTGGGGCACCCCAGGCCTGGGCTTCCCTAAGCCTAAGTGCAGGGGCACCCCTGGCCAGTTTCTCCCTAAGCCTAAGGGCTGGGGCTCCCCAGGCATGAGGCCCCCTAAGCCTAAAGGCTGGGCGCCCTAGGCCTGGGGCTCCCTAACTCTAAGGGCTTAGGCGCCCAAGGCCTGGGGCTCCCTAAGCCTAAGTCCTAGGGCGCCCCAGGTTGGGGCTCCCTATGCCTAAGGGCTGGGGCGTCCCAGGCCGGGGCTCCCAAACCTACGGGCTGGGGCGCCCCAGGCCTGGATCTCCTAAATCCTAAGGACTGGGGCGCCCCAGCACTGTGGCTTCCTAAATTAAGGGTTGGGGCGCAAAAGGCCTAGGGCTACCTAAGCCTAAAGGCTTTGGCTCCCCACCTGGGGCTCCCTAAGCCTAAGGGCTGGGGCGTCCTAGGCCTGGGGCTCTCAAAGCCTAAGGGCTGGGGTGCCCCAGGCCTGGGGCTCCCTAAGCCTATAGGTTGGGTCTCCCCAGGCCCTGGGGCTCCCTAACCTAAGTGCAGGGGCGCCCCAGGCCTGCGGGTCCCTAAGGCTAAGGGCTGGGGCGCCCCAGGCCTTGGGCTCCTAAAGCCTGAGGGCTGGGAGGCCCCATGCGTGGAGCTCCCTAAGCCTAAGGGCTGGGAAGCCCCAGGCCTGGGGCTCCCAAAGCCTAAGTACTGGGGCGCCCCTGGCCAGGTTCTCCCTAATCCTAAGGGCTGGGTCGCCCCAGGCCTGGGGCTCCCTAAACCTAAGGGCTGGGGCTCCCCAGGCCTAGGGCTCCCTAAGCCTAAGTCCTGGAGCGCCCCAGGCCAGGGGCTCCCTAAGCCTAATGGCTGGAGCGCCCCAGGCCTGCGGCTCCCAAAGCCTAAGGGCTGGGCCGCCCCAGCCATGGGGCTCCCTAAGCTTAAGGGCTGGGGCGCCCAAAGCCTGGGGCTCCCTAAGCCTAAAGGCTTTATCGCCCCAATTGGGGCTCCCTAAGCCTAAGTGCTGGGGCGCCCCAGGCCTGGGGTTCCCTAAACCTAAGGGCTGGTGCGCCCCTGGCCTGGGGCTCCCTAAGCATATGGGATGGGTTCCCCCAGGCCTGGGCCTCCCTAAGCCTAAGTTCTGGGGCGCCCCAGGCCAGGTGCTCCCTAAGCCTAAGGGCTGGGGCGCCCCAGGCCCGGGCTCCCTAAGCCTAAGCGCTGGGGGGCCCCAGTCCTGGGGCACCCAATGCCTAAGGGCTGGGGCACCCCAGGCCTGGGGCTCCCTTTTCCTAAGGACTGGGGCACCCCAGGCCTGGGGCTCCCAAACCCGAAGCCTGGGGCACCCCATGCCTTGGGCTCCCAAAGCCTAAGGTCTGGGGCGCCCCAAGCCTGGGACTCCCTAAGCCTAAGGACTTGGGCACCCCAGGCATGGGGCTCTCAAAGCCTAAGGGCTGGTGCGTCCCGGGCCTGGGGCTTCCTATGCCTAAGGGCTGGTGCGCCCCAGGCGTGGGGCTCCCTAAGGGTAAGGGCTGGGAAGCC
This sequence comes from Tenrec ecaudatus, assembly GCF_050624435.1. NCBI lineage: Eukaryota > Metazoa > Chordata > Mammalia > Afrosoricida > Tenrecidae > Tenrec > Tenrec ecaudatus. The sequence goes on along the minus strand of NW_027459095.1, from coordinate 64,696 downwards.
CCAGGCCTGGGGGTCCCAAAGCCTAAGTGCTGGGGCGCCCCTGACCAGGTTCTCCCAAAGCTTAAGGGCTGGGGCGCCCCAGGCCTGGCGCTCCCAAATCCTAAGGGCTGGGGCGCCCCAAGCCTGGGACTCACTAAGCCTAAGGGCTGGGGCGCCCCAGTCCTTGGGTTCCCAAAGCCTAAGTGCTGGGGCACCCCAGGGCGGGGGCTTCCTAAGCATAAGGGCTGGGGCGCCCCAGGCCTGGGGCTCTTATAGCCTAAGGGCTGGGGCGCCCCTGGCCTGGGGCTTCCTATGCCTAAGGGCTGGGGCGCCCCAGGCGTGGGGCTCCCTAAGCGTAAGGACTGGGACGCCCCAGTCCTAGGGCTCCCTAAGCCTAAGGCCTGGGGCGCCCCAGGCCCGGGCTCCCTAAGCCTAAGCGCTGGGGCGCCTCAGTCCTGGGGCACCCAAAGCCTAAGGGCTGGGGCGCCCCATGCCTGGGGCTCCCTTTTCCTAAGGACTGGGGCACCCCAGGCCTGGGGCTCCCAAAGCCTAAGGGCTGGGGCGCCCTAGGCCTGGGGCTCCCTAAGCATATGGGATGGGTACCCCCAGGCCTGGGACTCCCTAAGCCTAAGTACTGGGGCGCCCCAGGCCAGGTGCTCCCTAAGCCTAAGGGCTGGGGCCTCCCAGGCCTGGGGCTACCTAAGCCTAAGCGCAGGGGTTCCCCAGGCCTGGGGGTCCCTAATCCTAATGGCTGGGGCACCCCAGGCCTGGGCTTCCCTAAGCCTAAGTGCAGGGGCACCCCTGGCCAGTTTCTCCCTAAGCCTAAGGGCTGGGGCTCCCCAGGCATGAGGCCCCCTAAGCCTAAGGGCTGGGCGCCCTAGGCCTGGGGCTCCCTAACTCTAAGGGCTTAGGCGCCCAAGGCCTGGGGCTCCCTAAGCCTAAGTCCTAGGGCGCCCCAGGTTGGGGCTCCCTATGCCTAAGGGCTGGGGCGTCCCAGGCCGGGGCTCCCAAACCTACGGGCTGGGGCGCCCCAGGCCTGGATCTCCTAAATCCTAAGGACTGGGGCGCCCCAGCCCTGTGGCTTCCTAAATTAAGGGTTGGGGCGCAAAAGGCCTAGGGCTACCTAAGCCTAAAGGCTTTGGCTCCCCACCTGGGGCTCCCTAAGCCTAAGGGCTGGGGCGTCCTAGGCCTGGGGCTCTCAAAGCCTAAGGGCTGGGGCGCCCCAGGCCTGGGGCTCCCTAAGCCTATAGGTTGGGTCTCCCCAGGCCCTGGGGCTCCCTAACCTAAGTGCAGGGGCGCCCCAGGCCTGCGGGTCCCTAAGGCTAAGGGCTGGGGCGCCCCAGGCCTTGGGCTCCCAAAGCCTGAGGGCTGGGAGGCCCCATGCGTGGAGCTCCCTAAGCCTAAGGGCTGGGAAGCCCCAGGCCTGGGGCTCCCAAAGCCTAAGTGCTGGGGTGCCCCTGGCCAGGTTCTCCCTAATCCTAAGGGCTGGGGCGCCCTAGGCCTGGGGCTCCCTAACTATAAGGGCTGGGTCGCCCCGGCCTGGGGCTCCCTAAACCTAAGGGCTGGGGCTCCCCAGGCCTAGGGCTCACTAAGCCTAAGTCCTGGAGCGCCCCAGGCCAGGGGCTCCCTAAGCCTAATGGCTGGAGCGCCCCAGGCCTGCGGCTCCCAAAGCCTAAGGGCTGGGGCGCCCCAGGTCTTGGGCTCCCACAGCCTAAGGGCTGGGCCGCCCCAGCCATGGGACTCCCTAAGCTTAAGGGCTGGGGCGCCCAAAGCCTGGGGCTCCCTAAGCCTAAAGGCTTTATCGCCCCAATTGGGGCTCCCTAAGCCTAAGTGCTGGGGCGCCCCAGGCCTGGGGTTCCCTAAACCTAAGGGCTGGTGCGCCCCTGGCCTGGGGCTCCCTAAGCATATGGGATGGGTTCCCCCAGGCCTGGGCCTCCCTAAGCCTAAGTTCTGGGGCGCCCCAGGCCAGGTGCTCCCTAAGCCTAAGGGCTGGGGCGCCCCAGGCCCGGGCTCCCTAAGCCTAAGCGCTGGGGGGCCCCAGTCCTGGGGCACCCAATGCCTAAGGGCTGGGGCACCCCAGGCCTGGGGCTCCCTTTTCCTAAGGACTGGGGCACCCCAGGCCTGGGGCTCCCAAACCCGAAGCCTGGGGCACCCCATGCCTTGGGCTCCCAAAGCCTAAGGTCTGGGGCGCCCCAAGCCTGGGACTCCCTAAGCCTAAGGACTTGGGCACCCCAGGCATGGGGCTCTCAAAGCCTAAGGGCTGGGGCGTCCCGGGCCTTGGGCTTCCTATGCCTAAGGGCTGGTGCGCCCCAGGCGTGGGGCTCCCTAAGGGTAAGGGCTGGGAAGCCCCAGGCCTGGGGGTCCCAAAGCCTAAGTGCTGGGGCGCCCCTGGCCAGGTTCTCCCTAAGCCTAAGGGCTGGGGCGCCCCAGGCCTGGGGTTCCTTAAGCCTAAGGGCTGGGGCGTCCCAGGCCTGGGGTTCCTTAATCCTAAGGGCTGGGGAGCCCCAGGTATGAGGCTCCTAAGCCTAAGGGCTGGGGCGCCCTAGGCCTGGGGCTCCCTAACTCTAAGGGCTGGGGCGCCCAAGACCTGGGGCTCCCTAAGCCTAAGAGCTGGGGAGTCCCAGGCCGGGGCTCCCAAAGCCTAAGGGCTGGAGCGCCCCAGGCCTGTGGCTCCCTAAGCATAAGGGTGGGTCGCCCCAGGCCTGGCGCTCCCTAAGCCTAAATGCTGTGGCGCCCCAGGCCTGGGGCTCCCTAAGCCTAAGTTCTGGGGCGCCCCAGACCAGGTGCGCCCTAAGCCTAAGGGCTGGGGCGTCCCAGGCCTAGGGCTCCCTAAGCCTAAGGGCTGCGGGGCACTAGGCGTGGGGCTCCCTAAGCCTAAGGGCTGGGAAGCCCCAAGCCTAGGGGTCCCAAAGCCTAAGTGCAGGGGCGCCCCTGGCCAGGTTCTCCCTAAGCCGAATGGCTGGGGCGCCCCAGGACTCGGGTTCCTTAAGACTAAGGGCTGGGGCGCCCCAGGACTGGGGTCCCAAATACTAAGGGCTGGGGCACCCCAGGCCTTGGGCTCCCAAAGCCTAAGGGCTGGGGCGCCCAGGTCTGGGGCTCCCTAAGCCTAAGGGCTGGGGCGCCCCAAGCCTGGGACTCCCTAAGCCTAAGGGCTGGGGCACCCCAGGCCTTGGGCTACCAAAGCATAAGTGCTGGTGCGCGCAAGGCCTGGGGCTCCCTAAGCCTAAAGGCTGGGGCGCCCCAGGCCTGGGGCTCCTAAAGCATAAGGGCTGGGGAGCCCCGGGCCTGGGGCTTCCTATGCCTAAGGGCTGGGGCGCTCAAGGTGTGGGGTTCCCAAAGCCTAAGGGCTGGGGCTCCCTGGGCCTGGGGCTTCCAAAGCCTAAGAGCTGGGGCGCCCCAAGCCTGGGGCTCCCTAATACTAAGGGCTGGAGCACCCCAGGCCTGGGGCTCCCTAAACCTAAATGCTGGGGCGCCCCAGTTCTGGGGATCCTTAACCTAAGGGCTGTGGCGCCCCAGGCCTGGGGCTCCCAAGGCCTAAGGGCTGGGGCGTCCCAGACCTGGGGCTCCCAAACCTAAGGGCTTGGGCGCCCCAGTCCTGGGGCTCCCAAACCTAAGGGCTGGGGCACCCAGGCCTGGGGCTCCCTTTTCCTAAGGACTGGGGTAGCCCAGGCCTGGGGCTCCAAAGCCTAAGGGCTGGGGCACCACAGGCCTGGGGCTCCCTAAGCCTAAGGACTGGGGCTCCCCAGGACTGGGGTCCCAAATCCTAAGAGCTGGGGCGCCCCAGGCCTTGGGCTCCCAAAGCCGAAGGGCGGGGGCGCCCTAGGCTTGGCGCTCCCAAAGCTTAAGGGCTGGGGCGCCCCAGGCCTGGCGCTCCCAAATCCTAAGGGCTGGGGCGCCCCAAGCCTGGGACTCACTAAGCCTAAGGGCTGGGGCGCCCCAGTCCTTGGGTTCCCAAAGCCTAAGTGCTGGGGCACCCCAGGGCGGGGGCTTCCTAAGCATAAGGGCTGGGGCGCCCCAGGCCTGGGGCTCTCATAGCCTAAGGGCTGGGGCGCCCCTGGCCTGGGGCTTCCTATGCCTAAGGGCTGGGGCGCCCCAGGCGTGGGGCTCCCTAAGCGTAAGGACTGGGACGCCCCAGTCCTAGGGCTCCCTAAGCCTAAGCGCTGGGGCGCCTCAGTCCTGGGGCACCCAAAGCCTAAGGGCTGGGGCGCCCCATGCCTGGGGCTCCCTTTTCCTAAGGACTGGGGCACCCCAGGCCTGGGGCTCCCAAAGCCTAAGGGCTGGGGCGCCCTAGGCCTGGGGCTCCCTAAGCATATGGGATGGGTTCCCCCAGGCCTGGGACTCCCTAAGCCTAAGTACTGGGGCGCCCCAGGCCAGGTGCTCCCTAAGCATAAGGGATGGGGCACCCCAAGCCCGGGATCCCTAATGCTAAGCGCTGGGACGCCCCAGTCCTGGAGCACCCAATGCCTAAGGGCTGGGGTGCCCCAGACCTGGGGCTCCCTTTTCCTAAGGACTGGGGCACCCCAGGCCTGGGGCTCCCAAAACCGAAGGGCTGGGGCACCCCATGCCTTCGGCTCCCAAAGCCTAAGGTCTGGGGCGCCCCAAGCCTGGGACTCCCTAAGCCTAAAGGCTTGGGCACCCCAGGCCTGGGGCTCTCAAAGCCTAAGGGCAGGGTCGTCCCGGGCCTGGGGCTTCCTATGCCTAAGGGCTGGTGCGCCCCAGTCGTGGGGCTCCATAAGGTTAAGAGCTGGGGCGCCCCAGTCCTGGGGCTCCTTAGCCTAAGGGCTGGGGCGCCACAGGCCTGGGGTCCCAAAGCCTAAGGGCTGGTGCCCCCTGGGCCTGGGGCTTCCTAAGCCTAAGGGCTGGGGCGCCCCAGGCCTGGGGCTCCCTAACTCTAAGGGCTGGGGCGCCCAAGACCTGGGGCTCCCTAAGCCCAAGAGCTGGGGAGTCCCAGGCCGGGGCTCCCAAAGCCTAAGGGCTGGAGCGCCCCAGGCCTGTGGCTCCCTAAGCATAAGGGTGGGTCGCCCCAGGCCTGGCGCTCCCAAAGCCTAAATGCTGTGGCGCCCCAGGCCTGGGGCTCCCTAAGCCTAAGTTCTGGGGCGCCCCAGACCAGGTGCGCCCTAAGCCTAAGGGCTGGGGCGTCCCAGGCCTAGGGCTCCCTAAGCCTAAGGGCTGGGGGGCCCTAGGCGTGGGGCTCCCTAACCCTAAGGGCTGGGAAGCCCCAGGCCTAGGGGTCCCAAAGCCTAAGTGCAGGGGCGCCCCTGGCCAGGTTCTCCCTATGCCGAAGGGCTGGGGCGCCCCAGGCCTCGGGTTCCTTAAGCCTAAGTTCTGGGGCGCCCCAGACCAGGTGCGCCCTAAGCCTAAGGGCTGGGGCTTCCCAGGCCTAGGGCTCCCTAAGCCTAAGGCCTGGGGAGCCCTAGGCGTGGGGGTCCCAAAGCCTAAGTGCAGGGGCGCCCCTGGCCAGGTTCTCCCTAAGCCGAAGGGCTGGGGCGCCCCAGGCCTCGGGTTCCTTAACCTAAGGGCTGGGGCGCCCCAGGCTGGGGCTCCCTAAGCCTAAGTTCTGGGGCGCCCCAGACCAGGTGCCCCCTAAGCCTAAGGGCTGGGGCGTCCCAGGCCTAGGGCTCCCTAAGCCTAAGGCCTGTGGCGCCCCAGGCCCGGTGCTCCCTAACCCTAAGGGCTGGAGCGCCCCAGGCCTGCAGCTCCCAAAGCCTAATGGCTGGGGCGCCCCAGGCCTGGGGCTCCCTAAGCCTAAGGGCTGGGGCACCCCAGGCCTAGGGCTCCCTAAGCCTATGGCCTGGGGGCGCCCCAGGCCCGGGGCTCCCTAAGCCTAATGGCTGGAGCGCCCCAGGCCTGCGGCTCCCAAAGCTTAAGGGCTGGGGCGCCCCAGGCCTTGGGCTCCCACAGCCTAAGGGCTGGGCCTCCCCAGCCATGGGGCTCCCTAAGCTTAAGGGCTGGGGCGCCCAAAGCCTGGGGCTCCCTAAGCCTAAAGGCTTTATCGCCCCAATTGGGGCTCCCTAAGCCTAAGTGCCTGGGCACCCCAGGCCTGGGGTTCTCTAAACCTAAGGGCTGGTGCGCCCCTGGCCTGAGGCTCCCTAAGCATACGGGATGGGTTCCCCCAGGCCTGGGCCTCCCTAAGCCTAAGTTCTGGGGCGCCCCAGGTCAGGTGCTCCCTAAGCCTAAGGGCTGGGCGCCCCAGGCACGGGCTCCCTAAGCCGAAGCGCTGGGTCGCCCCAGTCCTGGGGCACCCAATGCCTAAGGGCTGGGGCGCCCCAGGCCTGGGGCTCCCTTTTCCTAAGGACTGGGGCACCCCATGCCTTGGGCTCCCAAAGCCTAAGGTCTGGGGCGCCCCAAGCCTGGGACTCCCTAAGCCTAAGGGCTTGGGCACCCCAGGCCTGGGGCTCTCAAAGCCTAAGGGCTGGGGCGTCCCGGGCCTGGGGCTTCCTATGCCTAAGGGCTGGTGCGCCCCAGGCGTGGGGCTCCCTAAGTGTAAGAGCTGGGGCGCCCCAGTCCTGGGGCTCCTTAGCCTAAGGGCTGGGGCGCCACAGGGCTGGGGTCCCAAAGCCTAAGGGCTGATGCACCCCGGGCCTGGGGCTTCCTAAGCCTAAGGGCTTGGGCGCCCCAGGCCTGGGGCTCCCTAAACCTAAAGGCTGTGGCCCCCCAGGCCTGGGGTCCCAATGCTTAAGGGTTGGTGCGCCCAAGGCCTGGGGCTCCCTAAGCCTAAGGGTTGGGGCTCCCTAGGCTGGGGCTCCAAAAGCCGAAGGGCTGGGCCGTCCCAGGCCAGGGGCTCCCTAAGTCTAAGGGCTGGGCGCCCTAGGCCTGGGGCTCTGTAAATCTAAGGTCTTGGGCGCCCAAGGCCTGGGGCTCCCTAAGCCTAAGTCCTAGGGCGCCCCAGGCCTGGGGCTCCCTTAGCCTAAGGGCTGCGGCGTCCCAGGCCGGGGCTCCCAAACCTACGGGCTGGGGCGCCCCTGCCTGGGGCTCCCTAAGCCTAAGTGCTTGGCGCCCCAGGCCTGGGGCTCCCTAAGCCTAAGTTCTGGGGAGCCCCAGGCCAGGTGCTCCCTAAGCCTAAGGGCTGGGGCGCCCCAGGCCTAGGGCTCCCTAAGACTAAGGGCTGGTGCGCCCCAGGCCCGGGCTCCCTAAGCCTAAGCGCTGGGGCGCCCCAGTTCTGGGGCTTCCTAAGCCTAAGGGCTGGGGCGCCACAGGTCTGGGGCTCCCAAAGCCTAAGTGCTGGGGCGTCCCAGGCCTGGGCCTCTCAAAGCCTAAGGGCTGGGGCGCCCCAGGTCTGGGGCTCCCTAAGCATATGGGGTGGTTCGCCCCAGGCCCTGGGGCTCCCTAAACCTAAGTGCAGGGCAGACCCAAGACTGGGGCTCCCTAAGCCTAAATTCTGTGGCGCCCCAGGCGAGGTGCTCCCTAAGCCTAAGTGCTGGGGCGCCCTAGGCCTGTGGCTCCCTTTTCCTAAGGACTGGGGCACCCCAGGCCTGGGGCTCCCAAAGCCTAAGGGTTTGGGGCGCCACAGGCCTGGGGCTCCCTAAGACTAAGGGCTGGGGCGCCCCAGGACTGGGGTCCCAAATACTAAGGGCTGGGGCGCCCCAGGCCTTGGGCTCCCAAAGCCTAAGGGCTGGGGCGCCCAGGTCTGGGGCTCCCAAAGCCTAAGGGCTGGGGCGACCCAAGCTTGGGACTCCCTAAGCCTAAGGGCTGGGGCACCCCAGGCCTTGGACTACCAAAGCATAAGTGCTGGTGAGCGCAAGGCCTGGGGCTCCCTAAGCCTAAAGGCTGGGGCGCCCCAGGCCTGGGGCTCCTAAAGCATAAGGGCTGGGGAGCCCCGGGCCTGGGGCTTCCTATGCCTAAGGGCTGGGGCGCTCCAGGTGTGGGGTTCCCAAAGCCTAAGGGCTGGGGCTCCCTGGGCCTGGGGCTTCCAAAGCCTAAGGGCTGGGGCGCCCCAAGCCTGGGGCTCCCTAATACTAAGGGCTGGGGCGCCCCAGGCCTGGGTCTCCCTAAACCTAAATGCTGGGGCGCCCCAGTTCTGGGGATCCTTAACCTAAGGGCTGTGGCGCCCCAGGCCTGGGGCTCCCAAGGCCTAAGGGCTGGGGCGTCCCAGACCTGGGGCTCCCAAACCTAAGGGCTTGGGCGCCCCTGTCCTGGGGCTCCCAAACCTAAGGGCTGGGGCGCCCCAGGCCTGGGGCTCCCAAGGCCTAAGGGCTGGGGCGTCCCAGACCTGGGGCTCCCAAACCTAAGGGCTTGGGCGCCCCAGTCCTGGGGCTCCCAAACCTAAGGGCTGGGGCACCCAGGCCTGGGGCTCCCTTTTCCTAAGGACTGGGGTAGCCCAGGCCTGGGGCTCCCAAATCCTAAGGGCTGGGGCACCACAGGCCTGGGGCTCCCTAAGCCTAAGGACTGGGGCTCCCCAGGACAGGGGTCCCAAATCCTAAGAGCTGGGGCGCCCCAGGCCTTGGGCTCCCAAAGCCGAAGGGCGGGGGCGCCCCAGGCTTGGCGCTCCCAAAGCTTAAGGGCTGGGGCGCCCCAGGCCTGGCGCTCCCAAAGCCTAAGGGCTGGGGCGCCCCAAGCCTGGGACTCACTAAGCCTAAGGGCTGGGGCGCCCCAGTCCTTGGGTTCCCAAAGCCTAAGTGCTGGGGCACCCCAGGGCGGGGGCTTCCTAAGCATAAGGGCTGGGGCGCCCCAGGCCTGGGGCTCTCATAGCCTAAGGGCTGGGGCGCCCCTGGCCTGGGGCTTCCTATGCCTAAGGGCTGGGGCGCCCCAGGCGTGGGGCTCCCTAAGCGTAAGGACTGGGACGCCCCAGTCCTAGGGCTCCCTAAGCCTAAGGCCTGGGGCGCCCCAGGCCCGGGCTCCCTAAGCCTAAGCGCTGGGGCGCCTCAGTCCTGGGGCACCCAAAGCCTAAGGGCTGGGGCGCCCCATGCCTGGGGCTCCCTTTTCCTAAGGACTGGGGCACCCCAGGCCTGGGGCTCCCAAAGCCTAAGGGCTGGGGCGCCCTAGGCCTGGGGCTCCCTGAGCATATGGGATGGGTTCCCCCAGGCCTGGGACTCCCTAAGCCTAAGTACTGGGGCGCCCCAGGCCAGGTGCTCCCTAAGCCTAAGGGCTGGGGCACCCCAGGCCCGGGATCCCTAATGCTAAGCGCTGGGACGCCCCAGTCCTGGAGCACCCAATGCCTAAGGGCTGGGGCGCCCCAGACCTGGGGCTCCCTTTTCCTAAGGACTCGGGCACCCCAGGCCTGGGGCTCCCAAAACCGAAGAGCTGGGGCACCCCATGCCTTGGGCTCCCAAAGCCTAAGGTCTGGGGCGCCCCAAGCCTGGGACTCCCTAAGCCTAAAGGCTTGGGCACCCCAGGCCTGGGGCTCTCAAAGCCTAAGGGCAGTGGCGTCCCGGGCCTGGGGCTTCCTATGCCTAAGGGCTGGTGCGCCCCAGTCGTGGGGCTCCATAAGGTTAAGAGCTGGGGCGCCCCAGTCCTGGGGCTCCTTAGCCTAAGGGCTGGGGCGCCACAGGCCTGGGGTCCCAAAGCCTAAGGGCTGGTGCCCCCTGGGCCTGGGGCTTCCTAAGCCTAAGGGCTGGGGCGCCCCAGGCCTGGGGCTCCCTAAACCTAAAGGCTGGGGCTCCCCAAGCCTGGGGTCCCAATGCTTAAGGGTTGGTGCGCCAAAGGCCTGGGGCTCCCTAAGCCTAAGGGTTGGGGCTCCCTAGGCTGGGGCTCCAAAATCCTAAGGGCTGGGCCGTCCCAGGCCTGGGGCTCCCTAACTCTAAGGGCTGGGCGCCCTAGGCCTGGGGCTCTGTAAATCGAAGGTCTTGGGCGCCCAAGGCCTGGGGCTCCCTAAGCCTAAGTCCTAGGGCGCCCCAGGCCTGGGGCTCCCTAAGCCTATGGGATGGGTCGCCACAGGCCTTGGGCTCTCTAAGACTAAGTGCTTGGCGCCCCAGGCCTGGGGCTCCCTAAGCCTAAGTTCTGGGGCGCCCCAGGCCAGGTGCTCCCTAAGCCTAAGGGCTGGGGCGCCCCAAGCCTAGGGATCCCTAAGACTAAGGGCTGGGGCGCCCCAGGCCTAAGGCTCCCTAAGACTAAGGGCTGGTGCGCCCCAGTCCTGGGGCTCTCTAAGCCTAAGGGCTGGGGCGCCACATGTCTGGGGCTCCCAAAGCCTAAGGGCTGGGGCGTCCCAGCCCTGGGGCTCTCAAAGCCTAAGGGCTGGGGCGTCCCAGGCCTAGGGCTCCCTAAGCCTAAGGGCTGGGGGGCCCTAGGCGTGGGGCTCCCTAACCCTAAGGGCTGGGAAGCCCCAGGCCTAGGGGTCCCAAAGCCTAAGTGCAGGGGCGCCCCTGGCCAGGTTCTCCCTATGCCGAAGGGCTGGGGCGCCCCAGGCCTCGGGTTCCTTAAGCCTAAGTTCTGGGGCGCCCCAGACCAGGTGCGCCCTAAGCCTAAGGGCTGGGGCTTCCCAGGCCTAGGGCTCCCTAAGCCTAAGGCCTGGGGAGCCCTAGGCGTGGGGGTCCCAAAGCCTAAGTGCAGGGGCGCCCCTGGCCAGGTTCTCCCTAAGCCGAAGGGCTGGGGCGCCCCAGGCCTCGGGTTCCTTAACCTAAGGGCTGGGGCGCCCCAGGCTGGGGCTCCCTAAGCCTAAGTTCTGGGGCGCCCCAGACCAGGTGCCCCCTAAGCCTAAGGGCTGGGGCGTCCCAGGCCTAGGGCTCCCTAAGCCTAAGGCCTGTGGCGCCCCAGGCCCGGTGCTCCCTAACCCTAAGGGCTGGAGCGCCCCAGGCCTGCAGCTCCCAAAGCCTAATGGCTGGGGCGCCCCAGGCCTGGGGCTCCCTAAGCCTAAGGGCTGGGGCACCCCAGGCCTAGGGCTCCCTAAGCCTATGGCCTGGGGGCGCCCCAGGCCCGGGGCTCCCTAAGCCTAATGGCTGGAGCGCCCCAGGCCTGCGGCTCCCAAAGCTTAAGGGCTGGGGCGCCCCAGGCCTTGGGCTCCCACAGCCTAAGGGCTGGGCCTCCCCAGCCATGGGGCTCCCTAAGCTTAAGGGCTGGGGCGCCCAAAGCCTGGGGCTCCCTAAGCCTAAAGGCTTTATCGCCCCAATTGGGGCTCCCTAAGCCTAAGTGCCTGGGCACCCCAGGCCTGGGGTTCTCTAAACCTAAGGGCTGGTGCGCCCCTGGCCTGAGGCTCCCTAAGCATACGGGATGGGTTCCCCCAGGCCTGGGCCTCCCTAAGCCTAAGTTCTGGGGCGCCCCAGGTCAGGTGCTCCCTAAGCCTAAGGGCTGGGCGCCCCAGGCACGGGCTCCCTAAGCCGAAGCGCTGGGTCGCCCCAGTCCTGGGGCACCCAATGCCTAAGGGCTGGGGCGCCCCAGGCCTGGGGCTCCCTTTTCCTAAGGACTGGGGCACCCCATGCCTTGGGCTCCCAAAGCCTAAGGTCTGGGGCGCCCCAAGCCTGGGACTCCCTAAGCCTAAGGGCTTGGGCACCCCAGGCCTGGGGCTCTCAAAGCCTAAGGGCTGGGGCGTCCCGGGCCTGGGGCTTCCTATGCCTAAGGGCTGGTGCGCCCCAGGCGTGGGGCTCCCTAAGTGTAAGAGCTGGGGCGCCCCAGTCCTGGGGCTCCTTAGCCTAAGGGCTGGGGCGCCACAGGGCTGGGGTCCCAAAGCCTAAGGGCTGATGCACCCCGGGCCTGGGGCTTCCTAAGCCTAAGGGCTTGGGCGCCCCAGGCCTGGGGCTCCCTAAACCTAAAGGCTGTGGCCCCCCAGGCCTGGGGTCCCAATGCTTAAGGGTTGGTGCGCCCAAGGCCTGGGGCTCCCTAAGCCTAAGGGTTGGGGCTCCCTAGGCTGGGGCTCCAAAAGCCGAAGGGCTGGGCCGTCCCAGGCCAGGGGCTCCCTAAGTCTAAGGGCTGGGCGCCCTAGGCCTGGGGCTCTGTAAATCTAAGGTCTTGGGCGCCCAAGGCCTGGGGCTCCCTAAGCCTAAGTCCTAGGGCGCCCCAGGCCTGGGGCTCCCTTAGCCTAAGGGCTGCGGCGTCCCAGGCCGGGGCTCCCAAACCTACGGGCTGGGGCGCCCCTGCCTGGGGCTCCCTAAGCCTAAGTGCTTGGCGCCCCAGGCCTGGGGCTCCCTAAGCCTAAGTTCTGGGGAGCCCCAGGCCAGGTGCTCCCTAAGCCTAAGGGCTGGGGCGCCCCAGGCCTAGGGCTCCCTAAGACTAAGGGCTGGTGCGCCCCAGGCCCGGGCTCCCTAAGCCTAAGCGCTGGGGCGCCCCAGTTCTGGGGCTTCCTAAGCCTAAGGGCTGGGGCGCCACAGGTCTGGGGCTCCCAAAGCCTAAGTGCTGGGGCGTCCCAGGCCTGGGCCTCTCAAAGCCTAAGGGCTGGGGCGCCCCAGGTCTGGGGCTCCCTAAGCATATGGGGTGGTTCGCCCCAGGCCCTGGGGCTCCCTAAACCTAAGTGCAGGGCAGACCCAAGACTGGGGCTCCCTAAGCCTAAATTCTGTGGCGCCCCAGGCGAGGTGCTCCCTAAGCCTAAGTGCTGGGGCGCCCTAGGCCTGTGGCTCCCTTTTCCTAAGGACTGGGGCACCCCAGGCCTGGGGCTCCCAAAGCCTAAGGGTTTGGGGCGCCACAGGCCTGGGGCTCCCTAAGACTAAGGGCTGGGGCGCCCCAGGACTGGGGTCCCAAATACTAAGGGCTGGGGCGCCCCAGGCCTTGGGCTCCCAAAGCCTAAGGGCTGGGGCGCCCAGGTCTGGGGCTCCCAAAGCCTAAGGGCTGGGGCGACCCAAGCTTGGGACTCCCTAAGCCTAAGGGCTGGGGCACCCCAGGCCTTGGACTACCAAAGCATAAGTGCTGGTGAGCGCAAGGCCTGGGGCTCCCTAAGCCTAAAGGCTGGGGCGCCCCAGGCCTGGGGCTCCTAAAGCATAAGGGCTGGGGAGCCCCGGGCCTGGGGCTTCCTATGCCTAAGGGCTGGGGCGCTCCAGGTGTGGGGTTCCCAAAGCCTAAGGGCTGGGGCTCCCTGGGCCTGGGGCTTCCAAAGCCTAAGGGCTGGGGCGCCCCAAGCCTGGGGCTCCCTAATACTAAGGGCTGGGGCGCCCCAGGCCTGGGTCTCCCTAAACCTAAATGCTGGGGCGCCCCAGTTCTGGGGATCCTTAACCTAAGGGCTGTGGCGCCCCAGGCCTGGGGCTCCCAAGGCCTAAGGGCTGGGGCGTCCCAGACCTGGGGCTCCCAAACCTAAGGGCTTGGGCGCCCCTGTCCTGGGGCTCCCAAACCTAAGGGCTGGGGCGCCCCAGGCCTGGGGCTCCCAAGGCCTAAGGGCTGGGGCGTCCCAGACCTGGGGCTCCCAAACCTAAGGGCTTGGGCGCCCCAGTCCTGGGGCTCCCAAACCTAAGGGCTGGGGCACCCAGGCCTGGGGCTCCCTTTTCCTAAGGACTGGGGTAGCCCAGGCCTGGGGCTCCCAAATCCTAAGGGCTGGGGCACCACAGGCCTGGGGCTCCCTAAGCCTAAGGACTGGGGCTCCCCAGGACAGGGGTCCCAAATCCTAAGAGCTGGGGCGCCCCAGGCCTTGGGCTCCCAAAGCCGAAGGGCGGGGGCGCCCCAGGCTTGGCGCTCCCAAAGCTTAAGGGCTGGGGCGCCCCAGGCCTGGCGCTCCCAAAGCCTAAGGGCTGGGGCGCCCCAAGCCTGGGACTCACTAAGCCTAAGGGCTGGGGCGCCCCAGTCCTTGGGTTCCCAAAGCCTAAGTGCTGGGGCACCCCAGGGCGGGGGCTTCCTAAGCATAAGGGCTGGGGCGCCCCAGGCCTGGGGCTCTCATAGCCTAAGGGCTGGGGCGCCCCTGGCCTGGGGCTTCCTATGCCTAAGGGCTGGGGCGCCCCAGGCGTGGGGCTCCCTAAGCGTAAGGACTGGGACGCCCCAGTCCTAGGGCTCCCTAAGCCTAAGGCCTGGGGCGCCCCAGGCCCGGGCTCCCTAAGCCTAAGCGCTGGGGCGCCTCAGTCCTGGGGCACCCAAAGCCTAAGGGCTGGGGCGCCCCATGCCTGGGGCTCCCTTTTCCTAAGGACTGGGGCACCCCAGGCCTGGGGCTCCCAAAGCCTAAGGGCTGGGGCGCCCTAGGCCTGGGGCTCCCTGAGCATATGGGATGGGTTCCCCCAGGCCTGGGACTCCCTAAGCCTAAGTACTGGGGCGCCCCAGGCCAGGTGCTCCCTAAGCCTAAGGGCTGGGGCACCCCAGGCCCGGGATCCCTAATGCTAAGCGCTGGGACGCCCCAGTCCTGGAGCACCCAATGCCTAAGGGCTGGGGCGCCCCAGACCTGGGGCTCCCTTTTCCTAAGGACTCGGGCACCCCAGGCCTGGGGCTCCCAAAACCGAAGAGCTGGGGCACCCCATGCCTTGGGCTCCCAAAGCCTAAGGTCTGGGGCGCCCCAAGCCTGGGACTCCCTAAGCCTAAAGGCTTGGGCACCCCAGGCCTGGGGCTCTCAAAGCCTAAGGGCAGTGGCGTCCCGGGCCTGGGGCTTCCTATGCCTAAGGGCTGGTGCGCCCCAGTCGTGGGGCTCCATAAGGTTAAGAGCTGGGGCGCCCCAGTCCTGGGGCTCCTTAGCCTAAGGGCTGGGGCGCCACAGGCCTGGGGTCCCAAAGCCTAAGGGCTGGTGCCCCCTGGGCCTGGGGCTTCCTAAGCCTAAGGGCTGGGGCGCCCCAGGCCTGGGGCTCCCTAAACCTAAAGGCTGGGGCTCCCCAAGCCTGGGGTCCCAATGCTTAAGGGTTGGTGCGCCAAAGGCCTGGGGCTCCCTAAGCCTAAGGGTTGGGGCTCCCTAGGCTGGGGCTCCAAAATCCTAAGGGCTGGGCCGTCCCAGGCCTGGGGCTCCCTAACTCTAAGGGCTGGGCGCCCTAGGCCTGGGGCTCTGTAAATCGAAGGTCTTGGGCGCCCAAGGCCTGGGGCTCCCTAAGCCTAAGTCCTAGGGCGCCCCAGGCCTGGGGCTCCCTAAGCCTATGGGATGGGTCGCCACAGGCCTTGGGCTCTCTAAGACTAAGTGCTTGGCGCCCCAGGCCTGGGGCTCCCTAAGCCTAAGTTCTGGGGCGCCCCAGGCCAGGTGCTCCCTAAGCCTAAGGGCTGGGGCGCCCCAAGCCTAGGGATCCCTAAGACTAAGGGCTGGGGCGCCCCAGGCCTAAGGCTCCCTAAGACTAAGGGCTGGTGCGCCCCAGTCCTGGGGCTCTCTAAGCCTAAGGGCTGGGGCGCCACATGTCTGGGGCTCCCAAAGCCTAAGGGCTGGGGCGTCCCAGCCCTGGGGCTCTCAAAGCCTAAGGGCTGGGGCGCCCCAGGTCTGGGGCTCCCTAAGCATATGGGGTGGGTCGCCCCAGGCCCTGGGGCTCCCTAAACCTAAGTACAGGGGAGCCCCAAGACTGGGGCTCCCTAAGCCTAAATTCTGGGGCGCCCCAGGCGAGGTGCTCCCTAAGCCTAAGTGCCGGGGCGCCCTAGGCCTGTGGCTCCCTTTTCCTAAGGACTGGGGCACCCCAGGCCTGGGGCTACCAAAGCCTAAGGGTTTGGGGCGCCACAGGCCTGGGGCTCCCTAAGACTAAGGGCTGGGGCGCCCCAGGACTGGGGTCCCAAATACTAAGGGCTGGGGCGCCCCAGGCCTTGGGCTCCCAAGGCCTAAGGGCTGGGGCGCCCAGGTCTGGGGCTCCCAAAGCCTAAGGGCTGGGGCGCCCCAAGCCTGGGACTCCCTAAGCCTAAGGGCTGGGGCACGCCAGGCCTTGGGCTACCAAAGCATAAGTGCTGCTGCGCGCAAGGCCTGGGGCTCCCTAAGCCTAAGGGCTTGGGCGCCCCAGGCCTGGGGCTCCTAAAGCATAAGGGCTGGGGAGCCCCGGGCCTCGGGCTTCCTATCCTAAGGGCTGGGGCACTCCAGGCGTGGGGTTCCCAAAGCCTAAGGGCTGGGGCTCACAGGGCCTGGGGCTTCCTAAGCCTAAGGGCTGGGGCGCCCCAGTTCTGGGGCTCCTTAACCTAAGGGCTGTGGCGCCCCAGGCCTGGGGTTCCCAAGGCCTAAGGGCTGGGGCGCACCAGACCTGGGGCTCCCAAAGCCTAAGGGCTTGGGCGCCGCAGTCCTGGGGCCCCCAAAGCTAAGGGCTGGGGCGCCCAGGCCTGGGGCTCCCTAATCCTAAGGACTGGGGCGCCCCAGGACTGGGGTCCCAAATCCTAAGAGCTGGGGAGCCCCAGGCCTTGGGGTCCCAAAGCCGAAGGGCTGGGGCGCCCCAGGCTTGGCGCTCCCAAAGCCTAAGGGCCGGGGCGCCCAAGGCCTGGCGCTCCAAAAGCCTAAGGGCTGGGGCGACCCAAGCCTGGGACTCACTAAGCCTAAGGGCTTGGGCGCCCCAGGCCTTGGGTTCCCAAAGCCTAAGTGCTGGGGCACCCCAGTGGGGGGCTTCCTAAGCATAAGGGCTGTGGCGCCCCGGGCCTGGGGCTTCCTATGCCTAAGGGCTGGGGCGCCCCAGGCCTGGGGCTCCCTAAGCGTAAGGACTGTGGCGCCCCAGTCCTGGGGCTCCTTAGCCTTAGAGCTTGGGCGCCCAGGCCTGGGGTCCCAAAGCCTAAAGGCTGGTGACCTCAGGCCTGGGGCTCCCTAAGCCTAAGAACAGGGGCGCCCCAGGCCTGGGGCTCCCTAAGCATATGGATGGTTCCCCCCAGGCCTGGACCTCCCTAAGCCTAAGTTCTGTGGCGCCCCCGGCCAGGTGCTCCCTAAGCCTAAGGGCTGGGGCGCCCCAGGCCTAGGGCTCCCTAAGCCTAAGGCCTGGGGCGCCCCAGGGCCGGGGTCCCTAAGCCTAAGCACTGGGGCACCCCACGCCTGGGGCTCCCTTTTCCTAAGGACTGGGGCACCCCAGGCCTGGGGCTCCCAAAGCCAAAGGGCTGGGGCGCCCCAGGCCTGGTGCACCCAAAGCCAAAGGGCTGGGGTGCCCCAGCCATGGGGCTCCCTAAGCTTAAGGGCTGGGGCGCCCAAAACCTGGGGCTCCCTAAGCCTAAAGGTTTTATCGCCCCACCTGGGGCTCCCTAAGCCTTAGTGCTGGGGTGCCCCTGGCCTGGGGCTCCCTAAGCCTAAGGGCTGTGGCGCCCCAGGCCTAGGGCTCCCTAAGCCTAAGGGTTGGAGCGCCCCAGGCCCGGGCTCCCTAAGCCTAAGCACTGGGGCGCCTCAGTCCTGGGGCACCCGAAGCCTTAGGGCTGGGGCGCCCCAGGCCTGGGGCTCCCTTTTCCTAAGGACTGGGGCTCCCCAGGCCTGGGGCTCCCAGCCAAAGGGCTGGGGCGTCCCAGGCCTGGGGCTCCCAAAGCTAAAGGGCTGGGGTGCCCCAGCCATGGGGCTCCCTAAGCTTAAGGGCTGGGGCACCCAAAGCCTGGAGCTCCCTAAGCCTAAAGGTTTTATCGCCCCACCTGGGGCTCCCGAAGCCTAAGTGCTGGGGCGCCCTTGGTCTGTGGCTCCCTTTTCCTAAGAACTGGGGCACCCCAGGCCTGGGGCTCCCAAAGCCTAAGGGTTTGGGGCGCCACAGGCCTGGGGCTCCCTAAGCCTAAGGGCTGGGACGCCCCAGGACTGGGGTCCCAAATCCTAAGGGCTGGGGCGCCCCAGGCCTTGGGCTCCCAAAGTCCGAGGGCTGGTGCGCCCAGGTCTAGGGCTCCCAAAGCCTAAGGGCTGGGGAGCTCCAAGCCTGGGACTCCCTAAGCCTAAGGGCTGGGGCACCCCAGGCCTTGGGCTACCAAAGCATAAGTGCTGGTGTGCGCAAGGCCTGGGGCTCCCTAAGCCTAAGGACTGGGGCGCCCCAAGCCTGGGGCTCCTAAAGCATAAGGGCTGGGCCTCCCTGGGCCTGGGGCTTCCTAAGCCTAAGGGCTGGGGCGCCCCAAGCCTGGGGCTCCCTAATCCTAAGGGCTGTGGCGCCCCAGGCCTGGGGCTCCCAAGGCCTAAGGTCTGGGGCGCCCCAGACCTGGGGCTCCCAAAGCCTAATGGCTTGGGCGCCCCAGTCCTGGGGCTCCCAAAGCTAAGGGCTGGGGCGACCAGGCCTGGGGCTCCCTTTTCCTAAGGACTGGGGCAGCCACAGGCCTTGGGCTCCCTAAGCCTAAGGACTGGGGCACCCCAGGACTGGGGTCCCAAATCGTAAGAGCTGGGGCGCCCCAGGCCTTGGGCTCCCAAAGCATATGGGGTGGGTCGCCCCAGGCCCTGGGGCTCCCTAAAATTAAGTACAGGGGAGCCCCAAGACTGGGGCTCCCTAAGCCTAAATTCTGGGGCGCCCCAGGCGAGGTGCTCCCTAAGCCTAAATGCTGGGGCGCCCTAGGTCTGTGGCTCCCTTTTCCTAAGGACTGGGGCACCCCAGGCCTGGGGCTCCCAAATACTAAGGGCTGGGGTGGCCCAGGCCTTGGGCTCCCAAAGCCTAAGGGCTGGGGCGCCCAGGGCTGGGGCTCCCAAAACCTAAGTGCTGGGGCGCCCCAAGCCTGGGACTCCCTAAGCCTAAAGGCTGGGGCACGCCAGGCCTTGATATACCAAAGCATAAGTGCTGGTGCGCGCAATGCCTGGGGCTCGCTAAGCCTAAGGGCTGGGGCGCCCCAGGACTGGGGTCCCAAATTCTAACGGCTGGGGCGCCCCAGGCCTTGGGCTCCCAAAGCCTAAGGGCTGGGGTGCCCAGGTCTGGGGCTCCCAAAGCCAAAGGGCTGGGGCGCCCCAAGCCTGGGACTCCCTAAACCTATGGGCTGGGACACCCCAGGCCTTGGGCTACCAAAGCATAAGTGCTGGGGCGCCCAGGTCTTGGGCTTCCAAAGCCTAAGAACTGGGGTGCCCCAAGCCTGGGACTCCTTAAGCCTAAGGGCTGGGGCACCCCAGGCCTTGGGCTACCAAAGCATAAGTGCTGGTGCGCGCAATGCCTGGGGCCCCCAAAGCTAAGGGCTGGGGCGCCCAGGCCTGGGGCTCCCTAAGCCTAAGGACTGGGGCGCCCCAGGACTGGGGTCCCAAATCCTAAGAGCTGGGGCGCCCCAGGCCTTGGGCTCCCAAAGCCGAAGGGCTGGGGCGCCACAAGCCTGGGGCTCCCTAATCCTAAGGGCTGGGGCGCCCCAGGCCTGGGGCTCCCTAAACCTAAATGCTGGGGTGCCCCAGTTCTGGGGCTCCTTAACCTAAGGGCTGTGGCGCCCCAGGCCTGGGGCTCCCAAGGCCTAAGCGCTAGGGCGCCCCAGACCTGGGGCTCCCATAGCCTAAGGGCTTGGGCACCCCAGTCCTGGGGCTCCCAAAGCTAAGGGCTGGGGCGCCCAGGCCTGGGGCTCCATTTTCCTAAGAACTGGGGCACCACAGGCCTGGAGCTCACTAAGCCTAAGGACTGGAGGCCACAGGACTGGGGTCCCAAATCCTAAGAGCTGGGGTGCCCCAGGCCTTGGGCACCCAATGCAGAAGTGCTGGTGCGCCCCAGGCCTGGGGCTCCCAAAGCCTAAGAGCTGGGGCGCCCCAAGCCTGGGACACACTAAGTCTAAGGGCTGGGGCGCCCCAGGCCTTGGGTTCCCAAAGCCTAAGTGCTGGGGCACCTCAGGCCTGGGGTTCCCTAAACTTAAGTGCTGGGGCACCCCAGGCTTGGGGCTCTCATAGCCTAAGGGCTAGGGCGCCCCGGGCCGTGGGCTTCCTATGCCTAAGGGCTGGGGCATCCCAGGCGTGGGGCTCCCTAAGCGTAAGGACTAGGGCGCCCCAGTCCTGAGGCTCCTTAGCCTAAGAGCTGGGGCGCCCAGGCCTGGGGTCCCAAAGCCTAAAGGCTGGTGGCCCCAGGCCTGGGGCTCCCTAAGCCTAAGGGCTGGGGCGCCCCAGGCCTGGGGCTCCCTAAGGCTAAGGGCTTTGGCGCCCCAGGCCTGGGGCTCCCTAAGCATATGGATGGGCCCCCCAGGCCTGGACCTCCCTAAGCCTAAGTTCTGAGGCGCCCCAGGCCAGGTGCTCCCTAAGCCTAAGGGCTGGGGCGCCCCAGCCCTGGGACTCCCTAAGCCTATGGGATGTGTCGCCACAGGCCTTGGGCTCTCTAAGACTAAGTGCTTGGCGCCCCAGGCCTGGGGCTCCCTAAGCCTAAGTTCTGGGGCGCCCCAGGCCAGGTGCTCCCTAAGCCTAAGGGCTGGGGCGCCCCAGGCCTAGGGCTCCCTAAGACTAAGGGCTGGGGCGCCCCAGGCCTAAGGCTCCCTGAGACTAAGGGCTGGTGCGCCCCAGGCCCGGCCTCCCTAAGCCTAAGCGCTGGGGCGCCCCAGTCCTGGGGCTCCCTAAGCCTAAGGGCTGGGGCGCCACAGGTCTGGGGCTCCCAAAGCCTAAGGGCTACGGCGTCCTAGGCCTGGGGCTCTCAAAGCCTAAGGGCTGGCTGGGGCGCCCCAGGTCTGGGGCTCCCTAAGCATATGGGGTGGGTCGCCCCAGGCCCTGGGGCTCCCTAAACCTAAGTACAGGGGAGCCCCAAGACTGGGGCTCCCTAAGCCTAAATTCTGGGGCGCCCCAGGCGAGGTGCTCCCTAAGCCTAAGTGCTGGGGCGCCCTAGGCCTGTGGCTCCCTTTTCCTAAGGACTGGGGCACCCCAGGCCTGGGGCTACCAAAGCCTAAGGGTTTGGGGCGCCACAGGCCTGGGGCTCCCTAAGACTAAGGGCTGGGGCGCCCCAGGACTGCGGTCCCAAATACTAAGGGCTGGGGCGCCCCAGGCCTTGGGCTCCCAAAGCCTAAGGGCTGGGGCGCCCAGGTCTGGGGCTCCCAAAGCCTAAGGGCTGGGGCGACCCAAACCTGGGACTCCCTAAGCCTAAGGGCTGGGGCACGCCAGGCCTTGGGCTACCAAAGCATAAGTGCTGGTGCGCGCAAGGCCTGGGGCTCCCTAAGCCTAAGGGCTGGGGCGCCCCAGGCCTGGGGCTCCTAAAGCATAAGGGCTGGGGAGCCCCGGGCCTCGGGTTTCCTATCCCTATGGGCTGGGGCACTCCTGGCGTGGGGTTCCCAAAGCCTAAGGGCTGGGGCTCACAGGGCCTGGGGCTTCCTAAGCCTAAGGGCTGGGGCGCCCCAATTCTGGGGCTCCTTAACCTAAGGGCTGTGGCACCCCAGGCCTGGGGTTCCCAAGGCCTAAGGGCTGGGGCGCACCAGACCTGGGGCTCCCAAAGCCTAAGGGCTTGGGCGCCGCAGTCCTGGGGCCCCCTAAGCTAAGGGCTGGGGCGCCCAGGCCTGGGGCTCCCTAAGCCTAAGGGCTGTGGCGCACAAGGCCTGGCGCTCCAAAAGCCTAACGGCTGGGGCGACACAAGCCTGGGACTCACTAAGCCTAAGGGCTGGGGCGCCCCAGGCCTTGGGTTCCCAAAGCCTAAGTGCTGGGGCACCTCAGTGGGGGGCTTCCTAAGCATAAGGGCTGGGGCGCCCCGGGCCTGGGGCTTCCTATGCCTAAGGGCTGGGGCGCCCCAGGCCTAGGGCTCCCTAAGCGTAAGGACTGTGGCGCCCCGGTCCTGGGGCTCCTTAGCCTTAGAGCTTGGGCGCCCAGGCCTGGGGTCCCAAAGCCTAAAGGCTGGTGGCCTCAGGCCTGGGGCTCCCTAAGCCTAAGAACAGGGGTGCCCCAGGCCTGGGGCTCCCTAAGCATATGGATGTGTCCCCCCAGGCCTGGACGTCCCTAAGCCTAAGTTCTGTGGCGCCCCCGGCCAGGTGTTCCCTAAGCCTAAGGGCTGGGGCGCCCCAGGCCTAGGGCTCCCTAAGCCTAAGGCCTGGGGCGCCCCAGGGCCGGGCTCCCTAAGCCTAAGCGCTGGGGCACCCCACGCCTGGGGCTCCCTTTTCCTAAGGACTGGGGCACCCCAGGCCTGGGGCTCCCAAAGCCAAAGGGCTGGGGCGCCCCAGGCCTGGTGCACCAAAAGCCAAAGGGCTGGGGTGCCCCAGCCATGGGGCTCCCTAAGCTTAAGGGCTGGGGCGCCCAAAACCTGGGGCTCCCTAAGCCTAAAAGTTTTATCGCCCCACCTGGGGCTCCCTAAGCCTTAGTGCTGGGGTGCCCCTGGCCTGGGGCTCCCTAAGCCTAAGGGCTGGGGCGCCCCAGGCCTAGGGCTCCCTAAGCCTAAGGGCTGGGGCACCTCAGGCCCGGGCTCCCTAAGCCTAAGCACTGGGGCGCCTCAGTCCTGGGGCACCCAAAGCCTTAGGGTTGGGGCGCCCCAGGCCGGGGGCTGCCTTTTCCTAAGGACTGGGGCACGCCAGGCCTGGGGCTCCCAAAGCCAAAGGGCTGGGGCGTCCCAGGCCTGGGGCTCCCAAAGCTAAAGGGCTGGGGCGCCCCAGCCATGGGGCTCCCTAAGCTTAAGGGCTGGGGCGCCCAAAGCCTGGAGCTCCCTAAGCCTAAAGGTTTTATCGCCCCACCTGGGGCTCCCTAAGCCTATGTGCTGGGGCACCCGTGGTCTGTGACTCCCTTTTCCTAAGAACTGGGGCACCCCAGGCCTGGGGCTCCCAAAGCCTAAGGGTTTGGGGCGCCACAGGCCTGGGGCTCCCTAAGCCTAAGGGCTGGGACGCCCCAGGACTGGGGTCCCAAATCATAAGGGCTGGGGCGCCCCAGGCCTTGGGCTCCCAAAGTCCAAGGGCTGGGGCGCCCCGGTCTAGGGCTCCCATGCCTAAGGGCTGGGGCGCTCCAAGCCTGGGACTCCCTAAGCCTAAGGGCTGGGGCACCCCAGTCCTTGGGCTACCAAAGCATAAGTGCTGGTGCGCGCAAGGCCTGGGGCTCCCTAAGCCTAAGGACTGGGGCGCCCCAAGCTTGGGGCTCCTAAAGCATAAGGGCTGGGGAGCCCCGGGCCTGGGGCTTTCTATGCCTAAGGGCTGGGGCGCTCCAGGCGTGGGGTTCCCAAAGCCTAATGGCTGGGCCTCCCTGGGCCTGGGGCTTCCTAAGCCTAAGGGCTGGGGCGCCCAAAGCCTGGGGCTCCCTAATCCTAAGGGCTGGGGTGCCCCAGGCCTGGGGCTCCCTAAACCTAAATGCTGGGGCGCCCCAGTTCTGGGGCTCCTTAACCTAAGGGCTGTGGCGCCCCAGGCCTGGGGCTCCCAAGGTCTAAGGTCTGGGGCGCCCCAGACCTGGGGCTCCCAAAGCCTAATGGCTTGGGCGCCCCAGGCCTGGGGCTCCCAAAGCTAAGGGCTGTGGCGCCCAGGCCTGGGGCTCCCTTTTCCTAAGGACTGGGGCAGCCCCAGGCCTGGGGCTCCCAAAGCCTAAGGGCTGGGGCGCCACAGGCCTGGGGCTCCCTAAGCCTAAGGACTGGGGCACCCCAGGATTGGGGTCCCAAATCGTAAGACCTGGGGCGCCCCAGGCCTTGGGCTCCCAAAGCATATGGGGTGGGTCGCCCCAGGCCCTGGGGCTCCCTAAAATTAAGTACAGGGGAGTCCCAAGACTGGGGCTCCCTAAGCCTAAATTCTGGGGCGCCCCAGGCGAGGTGTTCCCTAAGCCTAAGTACTGGGGCGCCCTAGGTCTGTGGCTCCCTTTTCTTAAGGACTGCGGCACCCCAGGCCTGGGGCTCCCAAATACTAAGGGCTGGGGTGCCCCAGGCCTTGGGCTCCCAAAGCCTAAGGGCTGGGGCGCCCAGGGCTGGGGCTCCTAAAGCCTAAGGGCTGGGGCGCCCAGGGCTGGGGCTCCCAAAGCCTAAGTGCTGGGGCGCCCCAAGCCTGGGACTCCCTAAGCCTAAGGGCTGGGGCACGCCAGGCCTTGGTCTACTAAAGCATGAGTGCTGGTGCGCGCAAGGCCTGGGGCTCCCTAAGCCTAAGGGCTGGGGCGCCCCAGGCCTGGGGCTCCTAAAGCATAAGTGCTGGGGAGCCCCGGGCCTGTGGCTTCCTATGGCTAAGGGCTGGGGCGCTCCAGGCGTGGGGTTCCCAAAACCTAAGGGCTGTGGCTCCCAGGGCCTGGGGTTTCCTAAGCCTAAGGGCTGGGGCGCCCCAGTTCTGGGGCTCCTTAACCTAAGGGCTGTGGCGCCCCAGGCCTGGGGCTCCCAAGGCCTAAGGGCTGGGGCGCACCAGACCTGGGGCTCCCAAAGGCTAAGGGCTTGGGTGCCGCAGTCCTGGGGCCCCCAAAGCTAAGGGTTGGGGTGCCCAGGCCTGGGGCTCCCTAAGCATATGGATGGGTCCCCCCAGGCCTGGACCTCCCTTAGCCTAAGGGCTGTGGCGCCTCAGTCCTGGGGCACCCAAAGCCTTAGGGCTGGGGCGCCCCAGGCCTGGGGCTCCCTTTTCCTAAGGACTGGGGCACCCCAGGCCTGGGGCTCCCAAAGCCAAAGGGCTGGGGCGTCCCAGGCCTGGTGCTCCCAAAGCTAAAGTGCTGGGGCGCCCCAGCCATGGGGCTCCCTAAGCTTAAGGCCTGGGGCGCCCAAAGCCTGGAGCTCCCTAAGCCTAAAGGTTTTATCGCCCCACCTGGGGCTCCCTAAGCCTAAGTGCTGGGGCGCCCTTGGTCTATGGCTCCCTTTTCCTAAGAACTGGGGCACCCCAGGCCTGGGGCTCCCAAAGCCTAAGGGTTTGGGGCGCCACGGGCTTGGGGCTCCCTAAGCCTAAGGGCTGGGACGCCCCAGGACGGGGGTCCCAAATCCTAAGGACTGGGGCGCCCCAGGCCCTGGGGCTCCCTAAACCTAAGTGCAGTGGAGCCCCAGGACTGGGGCTCCCTAAGCCTAAGTTCTGGGGCGCCCCAGGCGAGGTGCTCCCTAAGCCTAAGTGCTGGGGCGCCGTAGGCCTGTGGCTCCCTTTTCCTAAGGACTGGGGCACCCCAGGCCTTGGGCTCCCAAAGCCTAAGGGTTTGGGGCCCACAGGCCTGAGGCTCCCTAAGGCTAAGGGCTGGGGCGCCCCAGGACTGCGGTCCCAAATTCTAAGGGCTGGGGCGCCCCAGGCCTTGGGCTCCCAAAGCCTAAGGGCTGGGGTGCCCAGGTCTGGGGCTCCCAAAGCCAAAGGGCTGGGGTGCCCCAAGCCTGGGACTCCCTAAGCCTATGGGCTGGGGCACCCCAGGCCTTGGGCTACCAAAGCATAAGTGCTGGTGCGCGCAATGCCTGGGGCTCCCTAAGCCTAAGGGCTGGGGCGCCCCAGGCCTTGGGCTCCCAAAGCCTAAGGGCTGGGGCGCCCAGGTCTGGGGCTCCCAAAGCCTAAGAACTGGGGCGCCCCAAGCCTGGGACTCCCTAAGCCTAAGGGCTGGGGCACCCCAGGCCTTGGGCTACAAAAGCATAAGTGCTGGTGCGCGTAATGCCTGGGGCTCCCTAAGCCTAAGGGCTGGGGCGCCCCAGGCCTGGGGCTCCTAAAGCATAAGGGCTGGGGAGCCCCGGGCCTGGGGCTCCCTATGCCTACGGGCTGGGGCACTCCAGGCGTGGGGTTCCCAAAGCCTAAGGGCTGGGGCTCCCTGGACCGGGGGCTTCCTAAGCCTAAGCCTGGGGCGCCACAAGCCTGGGGCTCCCTAATCCTAAGGGCTGGGGCGCCCCAGGCCTGGGGCTCCCTAAACCTAAATGCTGGGTGCCCCAGTTCTGGGGCTCCTTAACCTAAGGGCTGTGGCGCCCCGGGTCTGGGGCTCCCAAGGCCTAAGCGCTAGGGCGCCCCAGACCTGGGGCTCCCATAGCCTAAGGGCTTGGGCACCCCAGTCCTGGGGCTCCCAAAGCTAAGTGCTGAGGCGCCCAGACCTGGGGCTGCATTTTCCTAAGGACTGGGGCAGCCCCAGGCCTGGGGCTCCCTAAGCCTAAGGGCTGGGGCACCCCAGGCGTGGGGCTCCCTAAGCGTAAGGACTAGGGCGCCCCAGTCCTGGGGCTCCTTAGCCTAAGAGATGGGGCGCCCAGGCCTGGGGTCCCAAAGCCTAAAGGCTGGTGGCCTCAGGCCTGGGCCTCCCTAAGCTTAAGGGCTGGGGCGCCCCAGGCCTGGGGCTCCCTAAGGCTAAGGGCTTTGGCGCCCCAGGCCTGGGGCTCCCTAAGCATATGGATGGGTCCCCCCAAGCCTGGACCTCCCTAAGCCTAAGTTCTGAGGCGCCCCAGGCCAGGTGCTCCCTAAGCCTAAGGGCTGGGGCGCCCCAGGCCTAGGGCTCCCTAAGCCTAAGGGCTGGGGCCCCCCAGGCCCGAGCTCCCTAAGCCTAAGCGCTGGGGCGCCCCAGGCCTGGGGCTCCCTTTTCCTAAGGACTGGGGCACCCCAGGCCTGGCGCTCCCAAAGCCAAAGGGCTGGGGCGCCCCAGCCATGGGTTCCCTAAGCTTAAGGGCTGGGGCGCCCAAAGCCTGGGGCTCCCTAAGCCTAAAGGTTTTATCGCCCCACCTGGGGCTCCCTAAGCCTTAGTGCTGCGGTGCCCCTGGCCTGCGGTTCCCTAAGCCTAACGGCTGGTGCGCCCCTGGCCTAGGGCTCCCTAAGCCTAAGGACTTGGGCGCCACAGGCCTGGGGCTCCCTAAGCCTAAGGGCTGGGTCTCCCCAGGCCTAGGGCTCCCTAAGCCTAAGGGTTGGGGCGTCCCAGGCCCGGGCTCCCTAAGCCTAAGCGCTGGGGCGCCTCAGTCCTGGGGCACCCAAAGCATAAGGGCTGGGGCGCCACAGGCCTGGGGCTCCCTTTTCCTAAGGACTGGGGCACCCCAGGCCTGGGGCTCCCAAAGCCAAAGGGCTGGGGCGTCCCAGGCCTGGTGCTCCCAAAGCTAAAGGGCTGGGGCGCCCCAGCCATGGGGCTCCCTAAGCTTAAGGGCTGGGTCGCCCAAAGCCTGGAGCTCCCTAAGCCTAAAGGTTTTATCGCCCCACCTGGGGCTCCCTAAGCCTAACTGCTGGGGCGCCCTAGGCCAGGTGCTCCCTAAGCCTAAGGGCCGGGGCGCCCCAGGCGTAGGCCTCCCTAAGCCTAAATCCTGGGGCGCCCCAGGCCACGTGCTCCCTAAGCCTAAGGGCTGGGGCGCCCCAGGCCTAGGCCTCCCTAAGCCTAAGGGCTGGGGCGCCCCATGCCCGGTCTCCCTAAGCCTAAGCGCTGGGGGGCCCCAGGCCAGATGCTTCCTAAGCCTAAGGGCTGGGGCGCCCCAGGCCTAGGGCTCCCTAAGCCTAAGGGCTGGGGCGCCCCAGGCCCGGGCTCCCTAAGCCTAAGGGCTGGGGCGCCCCATGCCCGGTCTCCCTAAGCCTAAGCGCTGGGGGGCCCCAGGCCAGATGCTCCCTAAGCCTAAGGGCTGGGGCGCCCCAGGCCTAGGGCTCCCTAAGCCTAAGGGCTGGGCGCCCCAGGCCCTGGCTCCCTAAGCCTAAGCGCTGGGGCGCCTCAGTCCTGTGGCACCCAAAGCCTAAGGGCTGGGGCGCCCCCTGCCTGGGGCTCCCTTTTCCTAAGGACTGGGGCCCCCCAGGCCTGGGGCTCCCAAAGCCAAAGGGCTGGGGCGTCCCAGGCCTGGTGCTCCCAAAGCTAAAGGGCTGGGGCGCCCCAGCCATGGGGCTCCCTAAGCTTAAGGCCTGGGGCGCCCAAAGCCTGGAGCTCCGTAAGCCTAAAGGTTTTATCGCCCCACTTGGGGCTCCCTAAGCCTAAGTGCTGGGGCGCCCTTGGTCTATGGCTCCCTTTTCCTAAGAACTGGGGCACCCCAGGCCTGGTGCTCCCAAAGCCTAAGGGTTTGGGGCACCACGGGCCTGGGGCTCCCTAAGCCTAAGGGCTGGGACGCCCCAGGACTGGGGTCCCAAATCCTAAGGTCTGGGGCGCCCCAGGCCTTGGGCTCCCAAAGTCCAAGGGCTGGGGCGCCCCGGTCTAGGACTCCCAAAGCCTAAGGGCTGGGGCGCTCCAAGCCTGGGACTCCCTAAGCCTAAGGGCTGGGGCACCCCAGGCCTTGGGCTACCAAAGCATAAGTGCTGGTGCGCGCAAGGCCTGGGGCTCCCTAAGCCTAAGGGCTGGGGCGCCCCAAGCCTGGGGCTCCTAAAGCATAAGGGTTGGGAAACCCCGGGCCTGGGGCTTTCTATGCCTAAGGGCTGGGGCGCTCCAGGCGTGGGGTTCCCAAAGCCTAAGGGCTGGGCCTCCCCGGGCGTGGGGCTTCCTAAGCCTAAAGGCTGGGGCACCCCAAGCCTGGGGCTCCCTAATCCTAAGGGCTGGGGTGCCCCAGGCCTGGGGCTCCCTAAACCTAAATGCTGGGGCGCCCCAGTTCTGGGGCTCCTTGACCTAAGGGCTGTGGCGCCCCAGGCCTGGGGCTTCCCAGAGCCTAAGGTCTGGGGTGCCCCAGACCTTGGGCTCCTAAAGCCTAATGGCTTGGGCGCCCCAGGCCTGGGGCTCCCAATGCTAAGGGCTAGGGCGCCACAGGCCTGGGGCTCCCTAAGCCTAAGGACTGGGGCAGCCCCAGGACTGGGGTCCCAATTCCTAAGAGCTGGGGCGCCCCAGGCCTTGGGCTCCCAAAGCATATGGGGTGGGTCGCACCAGGCCCTGGGGCTCCCTAAACCTAAGTACAGGGGAGCCTCAAGACTGGGGCTCCCTAAGCCTAAATTCTGGGGCGCCCCAGGCGAGGTGCTTCCTAAGCCTAAGTGCTGGGGCGCCCTAGGCCTGTGGCTCCCTTTTCCTTAGGACTGGGGCACCCCAGGCCTGGGGCTCCCAAAGCCTAAGGGTTTGGGGCGCCACAGTCCTGGGGCTCCCTAAGCCGAAGGGCTGGGGCACCCTATGCCTTGGGCTCCCAAAACCTAAGGTCTGGGGCGCCCCAAGCCTGTGACTCCCTAAGCCTAAGGGCTGAGGCGCCACAGGCCTGGGGTCCCAAAGCCTAAAGGCTGGTGCGCCCCGGGCCTGGGGATTCCTAAGCCTAAGGGCTGGGGCGCCCCAGGCCTGGGGCTCCCTAAACCTAAAAGCTGGTGCGCCCCAGTTCTGGGGTCCCAATGCTTAAGGGTTAGTGCGCCCAAGGCCTGGGGCTCCCTAAGCCTAAAGATTGGGGCTCCCTAGGCTGGGGCTCCAAAAGCCTAAGGGCTGGGCCGTCCCAGGCCTGGGGCTCCCTAAGCCTAAGGGGTGGGGCGCCGCAAATCTGGTGCTCCCTAATCCTAATGTTGGGGCACACCAGAACTGAGGTTCCCTAAGCCGAAGTGCTGGGGCGCCCCTGGCCAGTTTCTCCCTAAGCCTAAGGGCTGGGGCGCCCCAGGCATGAGGCTCCCTAAGCCTAAGGGCTGGGAGCCCTAGGCCTGCGGCTCTCTGACTCTAAGGTCTTGGGCGCCCAAGGCCTGGGGCTCCCTAAGCCTAAGTCCTAGGGCGCACCAGGCCTGGGGCTCCCTTAGCCTAAGGGCTAGGGCGTCCCAGGCCGGGTATCCCAAAACTACGGGTTGGGGCGCCCCAGGCCTGGGGCACCCTAAGCCTATGGGATGGGTCGCCCCAGGCCTGGGACTCTCTAAGCCTAAGTGCTTGGCGCCCCAGGCCTGGGGCTCCCTAAGCCTAAGTTCTGGGGCGCCCCAGGCCTGGTGCTCCCTAAGCCTAAGTGCTTGGCGCCACAGGCCTGGGGCTCCCTAAGCCTAAGCCCTGGGGCGCCCCAGTCCTGGGGCTCCCTAAGCCTAAGGGCTGGGGCGCCACAGGCCTTGGGCTCCCAAAGCCTAAGGGCTGGGGCGTCCCAGGCCTGGTGCTCCCAAAGCCTAAGGGCTGGGGCGCCCCAGGTCTGGGGCTCCCTTAGCATATGGGGTGGGTCGCCCCAGGCCCTGGGGCTCCCTAAACCTAAGTGCAGTGGAGCCCCAGGACTGGGGGTCCCTAAGCCTAAGTTCTGGGGCGCCCCAGGCGAGGTGCTCCCTAAGCCTAAGTGCTGGGGCGCCGTAGGCCTGTGGCTCCCTTTTCCTAAGGACTGGGGCACCCCAGGCCTTGGGCTCCCAAAGCCTAAGGGTTTGGGGCCCACAGGCCTGAGGCTCCCTAAGGCTAAGGTCTGGGGCGCCCCAGGACTGGGGTCCCAAATTCTAAGGGCTGGGGCTCCTCAGCCATGGGGCTCCCTAAGCTTAAGGGCTGGGGCGCCCAAAGCCTGGGGCTCCCTAAGTCTAAAGGTTTTATCGCCCCACCTGGGGCTCCCTAAGCCTTAGTGCTGCGGTGCCCCTGGCCTGGGGCTCCCTAAGCCTAAGGTCTTGGGGTCACAGGCCTGGGGCTCCCTAAGCATATGGGATGGGTCCCCCCAGGCCTGGGTCTCCCTAAGCCTAAGGGCTGGGGCACCCCTGGCCTGGGGCTCCCTAAACTTAAGGGCTGAGGCACCCCAGGCTTGGGGCTCTCATAGCCTAAGGGCTAGGGCGCCCCGGGCCTGGGGCTTCCTATGCCTAAGGGCTGGGGCATCCCAGGCGTGGGGCTCCCTAAGCGTAAGGACTAGGGCGCCCCAGTCCTGGGGCTCCTTAGCCTAAGAGCTGGGGCGCCCAGGCCTGGGGTCCCAAAGCCTAAAGGCTGGTGGCCCCAGGCCTGGGGCTCCCTAAGGCTAAGGGCTTTGGCGCCCCAGGCCTGGGGCTCCCTAAGCATATGGATGGGACCCCAGGCCTGGACCTCCCTAAGCCTAAGTTCTGAGGCGCCCCAGGCCAGGTGCTCCCTAAGCCTAAGGGCTAGGGCGCCCCAGGCCTAGGGCTCCCTAAGCCTAAGGGCTGGGGCGCCACAGGCCCGGGCTCCCTAAGCCTAAGCGCTGGGGCGCCCCAGGCCTGGGGCCCCCTTTTCCTAAGGACTGGGGCACCCCAGGCCTGGCGCTCCCAAAGCCAAAGGGCTGGGGTGCCCCAGGCCTGGTGCTCCCAAAGCCAAAGGGCTGGGGCACCCCAGCCATGGGGCTCCCTAAGCTTAAGGGCTGGGGCGCCCAAAGCCTGGGGCTCCCTAAGCCTAAAGGTTTTATCGCCCCACCTGGGGCTCCCTAAGCCTTAGTGCTGCGGTGCCCCTGGCCTGGAGTTCCCTAAGCCTAACGGCTGGTGTGCCCCTGGCCTAGGGCTCCCTAAGCCTAAGGACTTGGGCGCCACAGGCCTGGGGCTCCCTAAGCATATGGGATGGGTCCCCCCAAGCCTGGGCCTCCCTAAGCCTAAGGGCTGGGTCTCCCCAGGCCTAGGGCTCCCTAAGCCTAAGGGTTGGGGCGTCCCAGGCCTGTGCTCCCTAAGCCTAAGCGCTGGGGCGCCTCAGTCCTGGGGCACCCAAAGCCTAAGGGCTGGGGCGCCCCAGGCCTGGGGTTCCCTTTTCCAAAGGACTGGGGCACCCCAGGCCTGGGGCTCCCAAAGCCAAAGGGCTGGGGCGTCCCAGGCCTGGTGCTCCCAAAGCTAAAGGGCTGGTGCGCCCCAGCCATGGGGCTCCCTAAACTTAAGGGCTGGGTCGCCCAAAGCCTGGAGCTCCCTAAGCCTAAAGGTGTTATCGCCCCACCTGGGGCTCCCTAAGCCTAAGTGCTGGGGCGCCCTAGGCCTGTGGCTCCCTTTTCCTAAGGACTGGGGCACCCCAGGCTGGGGCTCCCAAAGCCTAAGTGTTTGGGGTACCAGAGGCCTGGGGCTCCCTAAGACAAAGGGCTAGGGCGCCCCAGGACTGGGGTCCCAAATCCAAAGGGCTGGAGCGCCCAGGTCTAGGGCTCCCAAAGCCTAAGGGCTGGGCCGCTCCATGCCTGGGACTCCCTAAGCCTAAGGGCTGGGGCACCCCAGGCCTTGGGCTACCAAAGCATAAGTGCTGGTGCGCGCAAGGTCTGTGGCTCCCAAAGCTAAGGGCTGGGGCGCCCAGGCCTAGGCCTCCCTTTCCTAAGGACTGGGGCAGCCCCAGGCCTGGGGCTCTCTAAGCCTAAGGGCTGGGGCGCCACAAGCCTGGGGCTTCCAAAGCCTAAGGGCTGGGGCACCACTGGCCTGGGGCTCACTAAGCCTAAGGACTGGGGCACCCCAGGACTGGGGTCCCAAATCCTAAGAGCTGCGGCGCCCCAGGCCTTGGGCACCCAATGCCGAAGGGCTCGGGCGCCCCAGGCCTGGGGCTCCCAAAGCCTAAGGGCTGGGGCGCCCCAAGCATGGGACTCACTAAGCCTAAGGGCTGGTGCGCCCCAGGCCTTGGGTTCCCAAAGCCTAAGTGCTGGGGCACCCCAGGCCTGGGGCTCCCTAAACTTAAGGGCTGGGGCGCCCCAGGCCTGGAGCTCTCATAGCCTAAGGGCTGGGGCACCCCGGGCCTGGAGTTTCCTTTGCCTAAGGGCTGGGGCACCCCAGGCGTGGGGCTCCCTAAGCGTAAGGACTGGGGAGCACCAATCCTGGGGCTCCTTAGCCTAAGAGCTGGGGCACTCATTCCTGGGCTCCCAAAGCCTAAAGGCTGGTGGCCCCAGGCCTGGGGCTCCCTAAACCTAAGGGCTGGGGCGCCCCAGGCCTGGGTCTCCCTAAGGCTAAGGTCTTTGGCGCCCCAGGCCTGGGGCTCCCTAAGCATATGGATGGGTCCCCCCAGGCCTGGACCTCCCTAAGCTAAGTTCTGAGGCGCCCCAGGCCAGGTGCTCCCTAAGCATAAGGGCTGGGGCACCCCAGGCCTAGGGCTCCCTAAGCCTAAGGGCTGGGGCGCCCCAGGTCCGGGCTCCCTAAGCCTAAGCGCTGGGGCGCCCCAGGCCTGGGGCTCCCTTTCCCTAAGGACTGGGGCACCCCAGGCGTGGCGCTCCTAAAGCCAAAGGGCTGGGGCGCCCCAGGCCTGGTGCTCCCAAAGCCAAATGGCTGGGGCGCCCCAGTCATGGGGCTCCCTTAGCTTAAGGGCTGGGGCGCCCAAAGCCTGGGGCTCCCTAAGTCTAAAGGTTTTATCGCCCCACCTGGGGCTCCCTAAGCCTTAGTGCTGTGGTGCCCCTGGCCTGGGGCTCCCTAAGCCTAACGGCTGGTGCGCCCCTGGCCTAGGGCACCCTAAGCCTAAGGTCTTGGGCGCCACAGGCCTGGGGCTCCCTAAGCATATGGGATGGGTCCCCCCAGGCCTGGGTCTCCCTAAACCTAAGGGCTGGGGCGCTCCAGGCCTGGGGCTCTCATAGCCTAAGGGCTAGGGCGCCCCGGGCCTGGGGCTTCCTATGCCTAAGGGCTGGGGCACCCCAGGCGTGGGGCTCCCTAAGCGTAAGGACTAGGGCGCCCCAGTCCTGGGGCTCCTTAGCCTAAGAGATGGGGCGCCCAGGCCTGGGGTCCCAAAGCCTAAAGGCTGGTGGCCCCAGGCCTGGGCCTCCCTAAGCCTAAGGGCTGGGGCGCCCCAGGCCTGGGGCTCCCTAAGGCTAAGGGCTTTGGCGCCCCAGGCCTGGGGCTCCCTAACATATGGATGGGTCCCCCCAGGCCTGGACCTCCCTAAGCCTAAGCTCTGAGGCGCCCCAGGCCAGGTGCTCCCTAAGCCTAAGGGCTGGGGCGCCCCAGGCCTAAGGCTCCCTAAGCCTAAGGGCTGGGGCGCCCCAGGCCCGGGCTCCCTAAGCCTAAGCGCTGGGGCGCCCCAGGCCTGGGGCTCCCTTTTCCTAAGGACTGGGGCACCCCAGGCCTGGCGCTCCCAAAGCCAAAGGTCTGGGGCGCCCCAGGCCTGGTGCTCCCAAAGCCAAAGGGCTGGGGCGCCCCAGCCATGGGCTCCCTAAGCTTAAGGGCTGGGGCGCCCAAAGCCTGGGGCTCCCAAAGCCTAAAGGTTTTATCGCCCCACCTGGGGCTCCCTAAGCCTTAGTGCTGCGGTGCCCCTGGCCTGGGGTTCCCTAAGCCTAACGGCTGGTGCGCCCCTGGCCTAGGGCTCCCTAAGCCTAAGGACTTGGGCGCCACAGGCCTGGGGCTCCCTAAGCCTAAGGGCTGGGTCTCCCCAGGCCTAGGGCTCCCTAAGCCTAAGGGTTGGGGCGTCCCAGGCCCGGGCTCCCTAAGCCTAAGCGCTGGGGCGCCTCAGTCCTGGGGCACCCAAAGCCTAAGGGCTGGGGCGCCCCAGTCCTGGGGCTCCCTTATCCTAAGGACTGTGGCACCCCAGGCCTGGGGCTCCCAAAGCCAAAGGGCTGGGGCGTCCCAGGCTTGGTGCTCCCAAAGCTAAAGGGCTGGGGCGCCCCAGCCATGGGGCTCCCTAAGCTTAAGGGCTGCGTCGCCCAAAGCCTGGAGCTCCCTAAGCCTAAAGGTTTTATCGCCCCACCTGGGGCTCCCTAAGCCTAAGTGCTGGGGCGCCCTAGGTCAGGTGCTCCCTAAGCCTAAGGGCCGGGGCGCCCCAGGCGTAGGCCTCCCTAAGCCTAAATCCTGGGGCGCCCCAGGCCACGTGCTCCCTAAGCCTAAGGGCTGGGGCGCCCCAGGCCTAGGCCTCCCTAAGCCTAAGGGCTGGGGCGCCCCATGCCCGGTCTCCCTAAGCCTAAGCGCTGGGGGGCCCCAGGCCAGATGCTCCCTAAGCCTAAGGGCTGGGGCGCCCCCTGCCTGGGGCTCCCTTTTCCTAAGGACTGGGGCACCCCAGGCCTGGGGCTCCCAAAGCGAAATGGCTGGGGCGTCCCAGGCCTGGTCCTCCCAAAGCCAAAGGGCTGGGCCGCCCCAGCCATGGGGCTCGCTAAGCTTAAGTGCTGGGGCGCCCAAAGCCTGGGGCTCCCTAAGCCTAAAGGCTTTATCGCCCCAATTGGGGCTCCCTATGCCTAAGTGCGGGGGCGCCCCAGGCCTGGGGTTCCCTAAACATAAGGGCTGGTGCGCCCCTGGCCTGGGGCTCCCTAAGTCTAAGGGCTGGGGCGCCCCACGCCTGGGGCTCCCTAAGCATATGGGATGGGTCCCCCCAGGCCTGGGGCTCCCTAAGTCTAAGTTCTGGGACGCCCCAGGCCAGGTGCTCCCTAAGCCTAAGGGCTGGGGCGCCCCAGGCCCGGGCTCCCTAAATCTAAGCGTTGGGGCGCCCCAGTCCTGGGGCTCCCATAGCCTAAGGGCTTGGGCACCCCAGACCTGGGGCTCCCAAAGCTAAGGGCTGGGGCGCCCAGGCCTGGGGCTCCATTTAACTAAGGACTGGGGCAGCCCCAGTCCTGGGGCTCCCAAAGCCTAAGGGCTGGGGCACCACAGGCCTGGAGCTCACTAAGCCTAAGGACTGGAGGCCACAGGACTGGGGTCCCAAATCCTAAGAGCTGGGGTGCCCCAGGCCTTGGGCACCCAATGCAGAAGTGCTGGTGCGCCCCAGGCCTGGGGCTCCCAAAGCCTAAGAGCTGGGGCGCCCTAAGCCTGGGACACACTAAGTCTAAGGGCTGGGGCGCCCCAGGCCTTGGGTTCCCAAAGCCTAAGTGCTGGGCCACCTCAGGCCTGGGGCTCCCTAAACTTAAGGGCTGGGGCACCCCAGGCTTGGGGCTCTCATAGCCTAAGGGCTAGGGCGCCCCGGGCCTTGGGCTTCCTATGCCTAAGGGCTGGGGCATCCCAGGCATGGGGCTCCCTAAGCGTAAGGACTAGGGCGCCCCAGTCCTGAGGCTCCTTAGCCTAAGAGCTGGGGCGCCCAGGCCAGGGGTCCCAAAGCCTAAAGGCTGGTGGCCCCAGGCCTGGGGCTCCCTAAGCCTAAGGGCTGGGGCGCCCCAGGCCTGGGGCTCCCTAAGGCTAAGGGCTTTGGCGCCCCAGGCCTGGGGCTCCCTAAGCATATGGATGGGCCCCCCAGGCCTGGACCTCCCTAAGCCTAAGTTCTGAGGCGCCCCAGGCCAGGTGCTCCCTAAGCCTAAGGGCTGGGGCGCCCCAGCCCTGGGACTCCCTAAGCCTATGGGATGTGTCGCCACAGGCCTTGGGCTCTCTAAGACTAAGTGCTTGGCGCCCCAGGCCTGGGGCTCCCTAAGCCTAAGTTCTGGGGCGCCCCAGGCCAGGTGCTCCCTAAGCCTAAGGGCTGGGGCGCCCCAGGCCTAGGGCTCCCTAAGACTAAGGGCTGGGGCGCCCCAGGCCTAAGGCTCCCTAAAACTAAGGGCTGGTGCGCCCCAGGCCCGGGCTCCCTAAGCCTAAGCGCTGGGGCGCCCCAGTCCTGGGGCTCCCTAAGCCTAAGGGCTGGGGCGCCACAGGTCTGGGGCTCCCAAAGCCTAAGGGCTACGGCGTCCCAGGCCTGGGGCTCTCAAAGCCTAAGGTCTGGCTGGGGCGCCCCAGGTCTGGGGCTCCCTAAGCATATGGGGTGGGTCGCCCCAGGCCCTGGGGCTCCCTAAACTTAAGTACAGGGGAGCCCCAAGACTGGGGCTCCCTAAGCCTAAATTCTGGGGCGCCCCAGGCGAGGTGCTCCCTAAGCCTAAGTGCTGGGGCGCCCTAGGCCTGTGGCTCCCTTTTCCTAAGGACTGGGGCACCCCAGGCCTGGGGCTACCAAAGCCTAAGGGTTTGGGGCGCCACAGGCCTGGGGCTCCCTAAGACTAAGGGCTGGGGCGCCCCAGGACTGCGGTCCCAAATACTAAGGGCTGGGGCGCCCCAGGCCTTGGGCTCCCAAAGCCTAAGGGCTGGGGCGCCCAGGTCTGGGGCTCCCAAAGCCTAAGGGCTGGGGCGACCCAAACCTGGGACTCCCTAAGCCTAAGGGCTGGGGCACGCCAGGCCTTGGGCTACCAAAGCATAAGTGCTGGTGCGCGCAAAGCCTGGGGCTCCCTAAGCCTAAGGGCTGGGGCGCCCCAGGCCTGGGGCTCCTAAAGCATAAGGGCTGGGGAGCCCCGGGCCTCGGGTTTCCTATCCCTATGGGCTGGGGCACTCCTGGCGTGGGGTTCCCAAAGCCTAAGGGCTGGGGCTCACAGGCCTGGGGCTTCCTAAGCCTAAGGGCTGGGGCGCCCCAATTCTGGGGCTCCTTAACCTAAGGGCTGTGGCGCCCCAGGCCTGGGGTTCCCAATGCCTAAGGGCTGGGGCGCACCAGGCCTGGGGCTCCCTAAGCCTAAGTTCTGGGGCGCCCCAGACCAGGTGCGCCCTAAGCCTAAGGGCTGGGGCGTCCCAGGCCTAGGGCTCCCTAAGCCTAAGGGCTGGGGGCCCTAGGCATGGGGCTCCCTAAGCCTAAGGGCTGGGAAGCCCCAGGCCTGGGGTTCCTTAAGCCTAAGGGCTGGGACGCCCTAGGCATGAGGCTCCCTAAGTCTAAGGGCTGGGGCGTCCCAGGCCTGGCGTTCCTTAATCCTAAGGTGTGGGGAGCCCCAGGTATGAGGCTCCCTAAGCCTAAGGGCTGGGGCACCCTAGGCCTGGGGCTCCCTAACTCTAAGGGCTGGGGCGCCCAAGACCTGGGGCTCCCTAAGCCTAAGAGCTGGGGAGTCCCAGGCCTGGGCTCCCAAAGCCTAAGGGCTGGGGCGCCCCAGGACTGGGGCTCCATAAGCCTAAGGGTGGGTCGCCCCAGGCCTGGTGCTTCCTAAGCCTAAATGCTTTGGCGCCCCAGGCCTGGGGCTCCCTAAGCCTAAGTTCTGGGGCGCCCCAGACCAGGTGCGCCCTAAGCCTAAGGGCTGGGGCGTCCCAGGCCTAGGGCTCCCTAAGCCTAAGGGCTGGGGGACCCTAGAATTGGGGCTCCCTAAGCCTAAGGGCTGGGGTGCCCCAGGCCTGGGGCTCCCTAAGCCTAAGGGCTGGGGCGTCCCAGGCCTGGGGCTACCTAAGCCTAAGCGCAGGGGCGCCCCAGGCCTGGGGGTCCCTAATCCTAATGGCTGGGGCACCCCAGGCCTGGGCTTCCCTAAGCCTAAGTGCAGGGGCACCCCTTTCCAGTTTCTCCCTAAGCCTAAGGGCTGGGGCTCCCCAGGCATGAGGCTCCCTAAGCCTAAGGGCTGGGCGCCCTAGCCCTGGGGCTCCCTAACTCTAAGGGCTTAGGCGCCCAAGGCCTGGGGCTCCATAAGCCTAAGTCCTAGGGCGCCCCAAGTTGGGGCTCCCTAAACCTAAGGGCTGGGGCGTCCCAGGCCGGGGCTCCCAAACCTACGGGCTGGGGCGCCCCAGGCCTGGGGCTCCCAAATCCTAAGGACTGGGGCGCCCCAGCCCTGTGGCTTCCTAAGCTTAAGGGTTGAGGCGCAAAAGGCCTAGGGCTCCCTAAGCCTAAAACTTTGGCTCCCCACCTGGGGCTCCCTAAGCCTAAGGGCTGGGGCGTCCTAGGCCTGGGGCTCTCAAAGCCTAAGGGCTGGGGGGCCCCAGGCCTGGGGCTCCCTAATCCTAAGGACTGGGGCGCCCTAGGCCTGGGGCTCCCTAAATATAAGGGCTGGGTCGCCCCAGGCCTGGGGCTCCCTAAACCTAAGGGCTGGGGCGTCCCAGGCCTGGTGCTACCTAAGCCTAAGCGCAGGGGCGCCCTAGGCCTGGGGGTCCCTAATCCTAATGGCTGGGGCACCCCAGGCCTGGGCTTCCCTAAGCCTAATTGCAGGGGCACCCCAGGCCAGTTTCTCCCTAAGCCTAAGGGCTGGGGCTCCCCAGGCATGAGGCTCCCTAAGCCTAAGGGCTGGGCGCCCTAGGCCTGGGGCTCCCTAACTCTAAGGGCTTAGGCGCCAAAGGCCTGGGGCTCCCTAAGCCTAAGTCCTAGGGCGACCCAGGTTGGGGCTCCCTAAGCCTAAGGGCTGGGGCGTCCCACGCCGGGGCTCCCAAACCTATGGGCTGGGGCGCCCCAGGCCTCGGGTTCCTTAAGCCTAAGGGCTGGGGCGCCCCAGGCATGAGGCTCCCTAAGCCTAAGGGCTGGGGCGTCCCAGGCCTGGGTTTCCTTAATCCTAAGGGCTGGGGAGCCCCAGGTATGAGGCTCCCTAAGCCTAAGGGCTGGGGCGCCCTAGGCCAGGGGCTCCCTAAGCCTAAGAGCTGGGGAGTCCCAGGCCAGGGCTCCCAAAGCCTAAGGGCTGGAGCGCCCCAGGCTTGGGGCTCCCTAAGCATAAGAGTGTGTCGCCCCAGGCCTGGCGCTCCCTAAGCCTAAATGCTGTGGCGCCCCAGGCCTGGGGCTCCCTAAACCTAAGTTCTGGGGCGCCCCAAACCAGGTGCGCCCTAAGCCTAAGGGCTGGGGCGTCGCAGGCCTAGGGCTCCCTAAGGCTAAGGGCTGGGGGGCCATAGGCGTGGGGCTCCCTAAGCCTAAGGGCTGGGAAGCCCCAGGCCTGGGGGTCCCAAAGCCTAAGTGCTGGGACGCCCCTGGCCAGGTTCTCCCTAAGCCTAAGTGCTGGGGCGCCCCAGGCCTAGGGTTCCTTAAGCCTAAGGGCTGGGGCGCACCAGGCATGAGGCTCCCAAAGCCTAAGGGCTGGGGCGTCCCAGGCCTGGGGTTCCTTAATCCTAAGGTTTGGGGAGCCCAAGGTATGAGGCTCCCTAAGCCTAAGGGCTGGGGCGCCCTAGGCCTGGGGCTCCCTAACTCTAAGGGCTGGGGCGCCCAAGACCTGGGGCTCCCTAAGCCTAAGAGCTGGGGAGTCCCAGGCCGGGGCTCCCAAAGCCTAAGGGCTGGGGCGCCCCAGGCCTAGGGCTCCCTAAGCCTATGGCCTGGGACGCCCCAGGCCCAGGGCTCCCTAAGCCTAATGGCTAGAGCGCCCCAGGCCTGCGGCTCCCAAAGCCTAAGGGCTGGGGCGCCCCAGGCCTGGGGCTCCATAAGCCTAAGGGTGGGTCGCCCCAGGCCTGGCGCTCCCTAAGCCTAAATGCTGTGGCGCCCCAGGTCTGGGGCTCCCTAAGCCTAAGTTCTGGGGCGCCCCAGACCAGGTGCGCCCTAAGCCTAAGGCCTGGGGCGCCCCAGGCCCGGTGCTCCCTAACCCTAATGGCTGGAGCGCCCCAGGCCTGCGGCTCTCAAAGCCTAAGGGCTGGGGCGCCCCAGGCCTGGGGCTCCCTAAGCCTTAGGGCTGGGGCGCCCCAGGCCTAGGGCTCCCTAAGCCTATGGCCTGGGACGCCCCAGGCCCAGGGCTCCCTAAGCCTAATGGCTAGAGCGCCCCAGGCCTGCGGCTCCCAAAGCCTAAGGGCTGGGGCGCCCCAGACCTGGGGCTACCTAAGCCTAAGGGCAGGGGCGCCCCAGGCCTGGGGCTACCTAAGCCTAAGGGCAGTGTGCCCCAGGCCTGGGGGTCTCTAATCCTAATGGCTGGGGCACCCCAGGCCTGGGGCTCCCTAAGCCTAAGTGCAGGGGCGCCCCAGGCCTGCGGCTCCCTAATCCTAAGGGCTGGGGCGCCCCAGGCCTTGGGCTCCCAAAGCCTGAGGGCTGGGAGGCCCCATGCGTGGAGCTCCCTAAGCCTAAGGGCTGGTAAGCCCCAGGCCTGGGGCTCCCAAAGCCTAAGTGCAGGGGCGCCCCTGGCCAGGTTCTCCCTAATCCTAAGGGCTGGGGCGCCCTAGGCCTGGGGCTCCCTAACTCTAAGGGCTGGGTCGCCCCAGGCCTGGGGCTCCCTAAGCCTAAGGGCTGGGGCTCCCCAGGACTAGGGCTCCCTAAGCCTAAGTCTTGGAGCGCCCCAGGCCAGGGGCTCCCTAAGCCTAATTGCTGGAGCGCCCCCGGCCTGCGGCTCCCAAAGCCTGAGGGCTGGGGAGCCCCAGGCCTGCGGCTCCCAAAGCCTAAGGGCTGGGGCGCCCCAGGCCTGAGGCTCCCAAAGCTTAAGGGCTGTGGTGCCCCAGGCCTTGGGCTCCCACAGCCTAAGGGCTGGGGCGCCCCAGGCCTGGGGCTCCCTAAGCCTAAGGTCTGGGGCGCCCCAGGCCTGGGGCTCCCTAAGCCTAAGGGCTGGGGCGTCCCAGGCCTGGGGCTACCTAAGCCTAAGCGCAGGGGCGCCCCAGGCCTGGGGGTCCCTAATCCTAATGGCTCGTGCACCCCAGGCCTGGGCTTCCCTAAGCTTAAGTGCAGGGGCACCCCTGGCCAGTTTCTCCCTAAGCCTAAGGGCTGGGGCTCCCCAGGCATGAGGCTCCCTAACTCTAAGGGCTTAGGCGCCCAAGGCCTGGGGCTCCCTAAGCCTAAGTCCTAGGGCGCCCCAGGTTGGGGCTCCCTAAGCCTAAGGGCTGGGGCGTCCCAGGCCGGGGCTCCCAAACATACGGGCTGGGGCGCCCCAGGCCTGGGGCTCCCAAATACTAAGGACTGGGGCGCACCAGCCCTGTGGCTTCCTAAGCTTAAGGGTTGAGGCGCAAAAGGCCTAGGGCTACCTAAGCCTAAAACTTTGACTCCCCCCCTGGGGCTCCCTAAGCCTAAGACTGGGGCGTCCTAGGCTGGGGCTCTCAAAGCCTAAGGGCTGGGGCGCCCCAGGCCTGGGGCTCCCAAAGCCTAAGTGCTGGGGCGCCCCTGGCCAGGTTCTCCCTAATCCTAAGGGCTGGGGCGCCCTAGGCCTGGGGCTCCCTAACTATAAGTTCTGGCGCCCAAGACCTGGGGCTCTCTAAGCCTAAGAGCTGGGGAGTCCCAGGCTG
Organism: Tenrec ecaudatus; assembly: GCF_050624435.1. Classification (NCBI taxonomy): domain Eukaryota; kingdom Metazoa; phylum Chordata; class Mammalia; order Afrosoricida; family Tenrecidae; genus Tenrec; species Tenrec ecaudatus. Next base: position 23,815 of record NW_027459095.1, on the reverse strand, counting down.
GGGCTCCCAAAGCCTAAGGACTGGAGCGCCCCAGGCCTGGGGCTCCCTAAGCATAAGAGTGTGTCGCCCCAGGCCTGGCGCTCCCTAAGCCTAAATGCTTTGGCGCCCCAGGCCTGGGGCTCCCTAAGCCTAAGTTCTGGGGCGCCCCAGACAAGGTGCGCCCTAAGCCTAAGGGCTGGGGCGTCCCAGGCCTAGGGCTCCCTAAGCCTAAGTGCTGGGGGGCCCTAGGCATGGGGCTCCCTAAGCCTAAGGGCTGGGAAGCCCCAGGCCTGGGGGTCCCAAAGCCTAAGTGCGGGGGCGCCCCTGGCCAAGTTCTCCCTAAGCCTAAGGGCTGGGGCGCCCCAGGCCTGGGGTTCCTTAAGCCTAAGGGCTGGGGCGCCCTTGGCATGAGGCTCCCTAAGTCTAAGGGCTGGGGCGTCCCAGGCCTGGGGTTCCTTAATCCTAAGGTGTGGGGAGCCCCAGGTATGAGGCTCCCTAAGCCTAAGGGCTGGGGCACCCTAGGCCTGGGGCTCCCTAACTCTAAGGGCTGGGGCGCCCAAGACCTGGGGCTCCCTAAGCCTAAGAGCTGGGGAGTCCCAGGCCTGGGCTCCCAAAGCCTAAGGGCTGGGGCGCCCCAGGCCTGGGGCTCCCAAAGCCTAAGTGCTGGGGCGCCCCTGGCCAGGTTCTCCCTAATCCTAAGGGCTGGGGCGCCCTAGGCCTGGGGCTCCCTAACTATAAGTTCTGGCGCCCAAGACCTGGGGCTCTCTAAGCCTAAGAGCTGGGGAGTCCCAGGCTGGGGCTCCCAAAGCCTAAGGACTGGAGCGCCCCAGGCCTGGGGCTCCCTAAGCATAAGAGTGTGTCGCCCCAGGCCTGGCGCTCCCTAAGCCTAAATGCTTTGGCGCCCCAGGCCTGGGGCTCCCTAAGCCTAAGTTCTGGGGCGCCCCAGACAAGGTGCGCCCTAAGCCTAAGGGCTGGGGCGTCCCAGGCCTAGGGCTCCCTAAGCCTAAGTGCTGGGGGGCCCTAGGCATGGGGCTCCCTAAGCCTAAGGGCTGGGAAGCCCCAGGCCTGGGGGTCCCAAAGCCTAAGTGCGGGGGCGCCCCTGGCCAAGTTCTCCCTAAGCCTAAGGGCTGGGGCGCCCCAGGCCTGGGGTTCCTTAAGCCTAAGGGCTGGGGCGCCCTTGGCATGAGGCTCCCTAAGTCTAAGGGCTGGGGCGTCCCAGGCCTGGGGTTCCTTAATCCTAAGGTGTGGGGAGCCCCAGGTATGAGGCTCCCTAAGCCTAAGGGCTGGGGCACCCTAGGCCTGGGGCTCCCTAACTCTAAGGGCTGGGGCGCCCAAGACCTGGGGCTCCCTAAGCCTAAGAGCTGGGGAGTCCCAGGCCTGGGCTCCCAAAGCCTAAGGGCTGGGGCGCCCCAGGCCTGGGGCTCCCTAAGCCTATAGGTTGGGTCTCCCCAGGCCCTGGGGCTCCCTAAGCCTAAGTGCAGGGGCGCCCCAGGCCTGCGGCTTCCTAAGGCTAAGGGCTGGGGCGCCCCAGGCCTTGGGCTCCCAAAGCCTGAGGGCTGGGAGGCCCCATGCGTGGAGCTCCCTAAGCCTAAGGGCTGGGAAGCCCCAGGCCTGGGGCTCCCAAAGCCTAAGTGCTGGGGCGCCCCTGGCCAGGTTCTCCCTAATCCTAAGGGCTGGGGCGCCCTAGGCCTGGGGCTCCCTAACTATAAGGGCTGGGTCGCCCCAGGTCTGGGGCTCCCTAAACCTAAGGGCTGGGGCGTCCCAGGCCTGGTGCTACCTAAGCCTAAGCGCAGGGGCACCCCAGGCCTGGGGGTCCTGAATCCTAATGGCTGGGGCACCCCAGGCCTCGGCTTCCCTGAGCCTCAGTGCAGGGGCACCCCTGGCCAGTTTCTCCCTAAGCCTAAGGGCTGGGGCTCCCCAGGCATGAGGCTCCCTAAGCCTAAGGGCTGGGCGCCCTAGACCTGGGGCTCCCTAACTCTAAGGGCTTAGGCGCCCAAGGCCTGGGGCTCACTAAGCCTAAGTTCTAGGGCGCCCCAGGTTGGGGCTCCCTAATCCTAAGGGCTGGGGCATCCCAGGCCGGGGCTCCCAAACCTACGGGCTGGGGCGCCCCAGGCCTCGGGGTCCTTAAGCCTAAGGGCTGGGGCGCCGAAAGCCTCGGGTTCCTTAAGCCTAAGGGCTGGGGCGCCCCAGGCATGAGGCTCCCTAAGCCTAAGGGCTGGGACATCCCAGGCCTGGGGTTCCTTAATCCTAAGGGCGGGGGAGCCCCAGGTATGAGGCTCACTAAGCCTAAGGGCTGGGGCGCCCTAGGCCTGGGTCTCCCTAACTCTATGTTCTGGCGCCCAAGACCTGGGGCTCCCTAAGCCTAAGAGCTGGGGAGTCCCAGGCTGGGGCTCCCAAAGCCTAAGGACTGGAGCGCCCCAGGCCTGGGGCTCCCTAAGCATAAGAGTGTGTCGCCCCAGGCCTGGCGCTCCCTAAGCCTAAATGCTTTGGCGCCCCAGGCCTGGGGCTCCCTAAGCCTAAGTTCTGGGGCGCCCCAGACAAGGTGCGCCCTAAGCCTAAGGGCTGGGGCGTCCCAGGCCTAGGGCTCCCTAAGCCTAAGGGCTGGGGGGCCCTAGGCATGGGGCTCCCTAAGCCTAAGGGCTGGGAAGCCCCAGGCCTTGGGGTCCCAAAGCCTAAGTGCTGGGGCGCCCCTGGCCAAGTTCTCCCTAAGCCTAAGGGCTGGGGCGCCCCAGGCCTGGGGTTCCTTAAGCCTAAGGGCTGGGGCGCCCTTGGCATGAGGCTCCCTAAGTCTAAGGGCTGGGGCGTCCCAGGCCTGGGGTTCCTTAATCCTAAGGTGTGGGGAGCCCCAGGTATGAGGCTCCCTAAGCCTAAGGGCTGGGGCGCCCTAGGCCTGGGGCTCCCTAACTCTAAGGGCTGGGGCGCCCAAGACCTGGGGCTCCCTAAGCCTAAGAGCTGGGGAGTCCCAGGCCGGGGCTACCAAAGCCTAAGGGCTGGGGCGCCCCAGGCCTGGGGCTCCATAAGCCTAAGGGTGGGTCGCCCCAGGCCTGGCGCTCCCTAAGCCTAAATGCTTTGGCGCCCCAGGCCTGGGGCTCCCTAAGCCTAAGTTCTGGGGCGCCCCAGACAAGGTGCGCCCTAAGCCTAAGGGCTGGGGTGTCCCAGGCCTAGGGCTCCCTAAGCCTAAGGGCTGGGGGGCCCTAGGCGTGGGGCTCCCTAAGCCTAAAGGCTGGGAAGCCCCAGGCCTGGGGGTCCCAATGCCTAAGTGCTTGGGAGCCCCTGGCCAGGTTCTCACTAAGCCGAAGGGTTGGGGCGTCCCAGGCCTGGGGTTCCTTAAGCCTAAGGGCGGGGGAGCCCCAGGTATGAGGCTCACTAAGCCTAAGGGCTGGGGCGCCCTAGGCCTGGGTCTCCCTAACTCTAAGTTCTGGCGCCCAAGACCTGGGGCTCCCTAAGCCTAAGAGCTGGGGAGTCCCAGGCTGGGGCTCCCAAAGCCTAAGGACTGGAGCGCCCCAGGCCTGGGGCTCCCTAAGCATAAGAGTGTGTCGCCCCAGGCCTGGCGCTCCCTAAGCCTAAATGCTTTGGCGCCCCAGGCCTGGGGCTCCCTAAGCCTAAGTTCTGGGGCGCCCCAGACAAGGTGCGCCCTAAGCCTAAGGGCTGGGGCGTCCCAGGCCTAGGGCTCCCTAAGCCTAAGGGCTGGGGGGCCCTAGGCATGGGGCTCCCTAAGCCTAAGGGCTGGGAAGCCCCAGGCCTTGGGGTCCCAAAGCCTAAGTGCTGGGGCGCCCCTGGCCAAGTTCTCCCTAAGCCTAAGGGCTGGGGCGCCCCAGGCCTGGGGTTCCTTAAGCCTAAGGGCTGGGGCGCCCTTGGCATGAGGCTCCCTAAGTCTAAGGGCTGGGGCGTCCCAGGCCTGGGGTTCCTTAATCCTAAGGTGTGGGGAGCCCCAGGTATGAGGCTCCCTAAGCCTAAGGGCTGGGGCGCCCTAGGCCTGGGGCTCCCTAACTCTAAGGGCTGGGGCGCCCAAGACCTGGGGCTCCCTAAGCCTAAGAGCTGGGGAGTCCCAGGCCGGGGCTACCAAAGCCTAAGGGCTGGGGCGCCCCAGGCCTGGGGCTCCATAAGCCTAAGGGTGGGTCGCCCCAGGCCTGGCGCTCCCTAAGCCTAAATGCTTTGGCGCCCCAGGCCTGGGGCTCCCTAAGCCTAAGTTCTGGGGCGCCCCAGACAAGGTGCGCCCTAAGCCTAAGGGCTGGGGTGTCCCAGGCCTAGGGCTCCCTAAGCCTAAGGGCTGGGGGGCCCTAGGCGTGGGGCTCCCTAAGCCTAAAGGCTGGGAAGCCCCAGGCCTGGGGGTCCCAATGCCTAAGTGCTTGGGAGCCCCTGGCCAGGTTCTCACTAAGCCGAAGGGTTGGGGCGTCCCAGGCCTGGGGTTCCTTAAGCCTAAGGGCGGGGGAGCCCCAGGTATGAGGCTCACTAAGCCTAAGGGCTGGGGCGCCCTAGGCCTGGGTCTCCCTAACTCTAAGTTCTGGCGCCCAAGACCTGGGGCTCCCTAAGCCTAAGAGCTGGGGAGTCCCAGGCTGGGGCTCCCAAAGCCTAAGGACTGGAGCGCCCCAGGCCTGGGGCTCCCTAAGCATAAGAGTGTGTCGCCCCAGGCCTGGCGCTCCCTAAGCCTAAATGCTTTGGCGCCCCAGGCCTGGGGCTCCCTAAGCCTAAGTTCTGGGGCGCCCCAGACAAGGTGCGCCCTAAGCCTAAGGGCTGGGGCGTCCCAGGCCTAGGGCTCCCTAAGCCTAAGGGCTGGGGGGCCCTAGGCATGGGGCTCCCTAAGCCTAAGGGCTGGGAAGCCCCAGGCCTGGGGGTCCCAAAGCCTAAGTGCTGGGGCGCCCCTGGCCAAGTTCTCCCTAAGCCTAAGGGCTGGGGCGCCCCAGGCCTGGGGTTCCTTAAGCCTAAGGGCTGGGGCGCCCTTGGCATGAGGCTCCCTAAGTCTAAGGGCTGGGGCGTCCCAGGCCTGGGGTTCCTAAATCCTAAGGTGTGGGGAGCCCCAGGTATGAGGCTCCCTAAGCCTAAGGGCTGGGGCGCCCTAGGCCTGGGGCTCCCTAACTCTAAGGGCTGGGGCGCCCAAGACCTGGGGCTCCCTAAGCCTAAGAGCTGGGGAGTCCCAGGCCGGGGCTACCAAAGCCTAAGGGCTGGGGCGCCCCAGGCCTGGGGCTCCATAAGCCTAAGGGTGGGTCGCCCCAGGCCTGGCGCTCCCTAAGCCTAAATGCTTTGGCGCCCCAGGCCTGGGGCTCCCTAAGCCTAAGTTCTGGGGCGCCCCAGACAAGGTGCGCCCTAAGCCTAAGGGCTGGGGCGTCCCAGGCCTAGGGCTCCCTAAGCCTAAGGGCTGGGGGGCCCTAGGCGTGGGGCTCCCTAAGCCTAAAGGCTGGGAAGCCCCAGGCCTGGGGGTCCCAATGCCTAAGTGCTTGGGAGCCCCTGGCCAGGTTCTCACTAAGCCGAAGGGTTGGGGCGTCCCAGGCCTGGGGTTCCTTAAGCCTAAGGGCTGGGGCGCCCCAGGCATGAGGCTTCCTAAGTCTAAGGGCTGGGGCGTCTCAGGCTTGGGGTTCCTTAATCCTAAGGTCTAGGGAGCCCCAGGTATGAGGCTCCCTAAGCCTAAGGGCTAGGGTGCCCTAGGCCTGGGGCTCCCTAACTCTAAGGGCTGGGGTGCCCTAGGCCTGGGGCTCCCTAACTCTAAGGGCTGGGGCGCCCAAGACCTGGGGCTCCCTAAGCCTACGAGCTGGGGAGTCCCAGGCCGGGGCTCCCAAAGCCTAAGGGCTGGGGCGCCCCAGGCCTGGGGCTCCATAAGCCTAAGGGTGGGTCGCCCCAGGCCTGGCGCTCCCTAAGCCTAAATGCTGTTACGCCCCAGGACTGGGGCTCCCTAAGCCTAAGTTCTGGGGCGCCCCAGACCAGGTGCGCCCTAAGCCTAAGGGCTGGCGCGTTCCAGGCCTAGGGCTCCCGAAGCCTAAGGCCTGGGGCGCCCCAGGCCCGGTGCTCCCTAACCCTAAGGGCTGGAGCGCCCCAGGCCTGCGGCACCCAAAGCCTAATGGCTGGGGCGCCCCAGGCCAGGGGCTCCCTAAGCCTAAGGGCTGGGACGCCCCAGGCCTAGGGCTCCCTAAGCCTATGACCTGGGGCGCCCCAGGCCCAGGGCTCCCTAAGCCTAATGGCTGGAGCGCCCCAGGCCTGCGGCTCCCAAAGCCTAAGGGCTGGGGCGACCCAGACCTGGGGTTCCCTAAGCCTTAGGGCTGTGGCGTCCCAGACCTGGGGCTACCTAAGCCTAACGGCAGTTGCGCCCCAGGCCTGGGGGTCTCTAATCCTAATCGCTTGGGCACCCCAGGCCTGCGGCTCCCTAATCCTAAGGGCTGGGGCGCCCCAGGCCTTGGGCTCCCAAAGTCTGAGGGCTGGGAGGCCCCATGCGTGGAGCTCCCTAAGCCTAAGGGCTGGGAAGCCCCAGGCCTGGGGCTCCCAAAGCCTAAGTGCAGGGGCGCCCCTGGCCAGGTTCTCCCTAATCCTAAGGGCTGGGGCGCCCTAGGCCTGGGGCTCCCTAACTCTAAGGGCTGGGTCGCCCCAGGCCTGGGGCTCCCTAAGCCTAAGGGCTGGGGCTTCCCAGGACTAGGGCTCCCTAAGCCTAAGTCCTGGAGCGCTCCAGGCCAGGGGCTCCCTAAGCCTAATTGCTGGAGCGCCCCAGGCCTGCGGCTCCCAAAGCCTAAGGGCTGGGGCGCCCCAGGGCTGGGGCTCCCTAAGCCTAAGGGCTGGGGCGTCCCAGGCCTGGGGCTACCTAAGCCTAAGCGGAGGGGTGCCCCAGGCCTAGGGGTCCCTAATCCTAATGGCTGGGGCACCCCAGGCCTGGGCTTCCCTAAGCCTAAGTGCAGGGGCACCCCTGGCCAGTTTCTCCCTAAGCCTAAGGGCTGGGGTTCCCCAGGCATGAGGCTCCCTAAGCCTAAGGGCTGGGCGCCCTAGGCCTGGGGCTCCCTAACTCTAAGGGCTTAGGCGCCCAAGGCCTGGGGCTCCCTAAGCCTAAGTCCTAGGGCGCCCCTGGTTGTGGCTCCCTAAGCCTAAGGGCTGGGGGGTCCCAGGCCGGGGCTCCCAAACCTACGGGCTGGGGCGCCCCAGGCCTGGGGCTCCTAAATCCTAAGGACTGGGGCACCCCAGCCCTGAGGCTTCCTAAGTTAAGGGTTGGGGCGCAAAAGGCCTAGGGCTACCTAAGCCTAAAGGCTTTGGCTCCCCACCTGGGGCTCCCTAAGCCTAAGGGCTGGGGCATCCTAGGCCTGGGGCTCTCAAAGCCTAAGGGCTGGGGCGCCCAAGGCCTGGGGCTCCCTAAGCCTATAGGTTGGGTCTCCCCAGGCCCTGGGGCTCCCTAAGCCTAAGTGCAGGGGCGCCCCAGGCCTGCGGCTCCCTAAGGCTAAGGGCTGGGGTGCCCCAGGCCTTGGGCTCCCAAAGTCTGAGGGCTGGGAGGCCCCATGCGTGGAGCTCCCTAAGCCTAAGGGTTGGGAAGCCCCAGGCCTGGGGCTCCCAAAGCCTAAGTGCTGGGGCGCCCCTGGCCAGGTTCTCCCTAATCCTAAGGGCTGGGGCGCCCTAGGCCTGGGGCTCCCTAACTATAAGGGCTGGGTCGCCCCAGGCCTGGGGCTCCCTAAACCTAAGGGCTGGGGCTCCCCAGGCCTAGGGCTCCCTAAGCCTAAGTCCTGGAGCGCCCCAGGCCAGGGGCTCCCTAAGCCTAATGACTTGAGCGCCCCAGGCCTGCGGCTCCCAAAGCCTAAGAGCTGGGGCGCCCCAGGCCTTGGGCTCCCACAGCCTAAGGGCTGGGCCGCCCCAGCCATGGGGCTCCCTAAGCTTAAGGGCTGGGGCGCCCAAAGCCTGGGGCTCCCTAAGCCTCAAGGCTTTATCGCCCCAATTGGGGCTCCCTAAGCATATGGGATGGGTTCCCCCAGGCCTGGGCCTCCCTAAGCCTAAGTTCTGGGGCGCCCCAGGCCAGGTGCTCCCTAAGCCTAAGGGCTAGGGGGCCCTAGGTCCGGGCTCCCTAAGCCTAAGCGCTGGGGCGCCCCAGTCCTGGGGCACCCAATGCCTAAGGGCTGGGGCACCCCAGGCCTGGGGCTCCCTTTTCCTAAGGACTAGGGTACCCCAGGCCTGGGGCTCCCAAAGCCGAAACCTGGGGCACCCCATGCCTTGGGCTCCCAAAGCCTAAGGTCTGGGGCGCCCCAAGCCTGGGACTCCCTAAGCCTAAGGACTTGGGCACCCCAGGCCTGGGTCTCTAAGCCTAAGGGCTGGGGCGTCCCGGGCCTGGGGCTTCCTATGCCTAAGGGCTGGTGCGCCCCATGCGTGGGGCTCCCTAAGGGTAAGGGCTGGGAAGCCCCTGGCCTGGGGGTCCCAAAGCCTAAGGGCTGTGGCGCCCCAGGCCTGGGGTTCCTTAAGCCTGAGGGCTGGGGCGCCCCAGGCATGAGGCTCCCTAAGCCTAAGGGCTGGGGCGTCCCAGGTCTGGGGTTCCTTAATCCTAAGGGCTGGGGAGGCCCAGGTATGAAGCTCCCTAAGCCTAAGGGCTGGGGCGCCCTAGGCCTGGGGCTCCCTAAGCCTAAGAGCTGGGGAGTCCCAGGCCGGGGCTCCCAAAGCCTAAGGGCTGGAGCGCCCCAGGCCTGTGGCTCCCTAAGCATAAGAGTGGGTCGCCCCAGGCCTGACGCTCCCTAAGCCTAAATGCTGTGGCGCCCCAGGCCTGGGGCTCCCTAAGCCTAAGTTCTGGGGCGCGCCAGACCAGGTGCGCCCTAAGCCTAAGGGCTGGGGCGTCCCAGGCCTAGGGCTCCCTAAGCCTAAGGGCCTGGGGGCCCTAGGCGTGGGGCTCCCTAAGCCTAAGGGCTGGGAAGCCCCAGGCCTGGGGGTCCCAAAGCCTAAGTGCAGGGGCGCCCCTGGCCAGGTTCTCCCTAAGCCTAACGGCTGGGGCGCCCCAGGCCTCGGGTTCCTTAAGCCTAAGGCCTGAGTCGCCGCAGGCCTGGGGCTCCCTAAGCCTAAGTTCTGGGGCGCCCCAGACCAGGTGTGCCCTAAGCCTAAGGGCTGGGGCGTCCCAGGGCTAGGGCTCCCTAAACCTAAGGCCTGGGGCGCCCCAGTCCCGGTGCTCCCTAACCCTAATGGCTGGAGCGCCCCAGGCCTGCAGCTCCCAAAGCCTAATAGCTGGGGCGCCCCAGGCCTGGGGCTCCCTAAGCCTAAGGGCTGGGGCACCCCAGGCCTAGGGCTCCCTAAGCCTATGGCCTTGGGGCGCCCCAGGCCCAGGGCTCACTAAGCCTAATGGCTGGAACGCCCCAGGCCTGCGGCTCCCAAAGCCTAAGGGCTGGGGCGCCCCAGGCCTTGGGCTCCCACAGCCTAAGGGCTGGGCCTCCCCAGCCATGGGGCTCCCTAAGCTTAAGGGCTGGGGCGCCCAAAGCCTGGGGCTCCCTAAACCTAAAGGCTTTATCGCCCCATTTGGGGCTCCCTAAGCCTAAGTGCCTGGGCGCCCCAGGCCTGGGGTTCCCTAAACCTAAGGGCTGGTGCGCCCCTGGCCTGAGGCTCCCTAAGCCTAAGGGCTGGGGCGCCCTAGGCCTGGGGCTCCCTAAGCATACGGGATGGGTTCCCCCAGGCCTGGGCCTCCCTAAGCCTAAGTTCTGGGGCGCCCCAGGTCAGGTGCTCCCTAAGCCTAAGGGCTGAGGCGCCCCAGGACCGGGCTCCCTAAGCCTAAGCGCTGGGGCGCCCCAGTCCTTGGGCACCCAATGCTTATGGGCTGGGGCGCCCCAGGCCTGGGGCTCCCTTTTCCTAGGGACTGGGGCACCCCATGCCTTGGGCTCCCAAAGCCTAAGGTCTGGGGCGCCCCAAGCCTGGGACTCCCTTAGCCTAAGGGCTTGGGCACCCCAGGCCTGGGGCTCTCAAAGCCTAAGGGCTGGGGCGTCCCGGGCCTGGGGCTTCCTATGCCTAAGGGCTGGTGCGCCCCAGGCGTGGGGCTCCCTAAGGGTAAGAGCTGGGGCGCCCCAGTCCTGGGGCTCCTTAGCCTAAGGGCTGGGGCGCCACAGGCCTGGGGTCCCAAAGCCTAAGGGCTGGTGCCCCCCGGGCCTGGGGTTTCCTAAGCCTAAGGGCTCGGGCGCCCCAGGCCTGGGGCTCCCTAAACCTAAAGGCTGGGGCGCCCCAGGCCTGGGGTCCCAATGCTTAAGGGTTGGTGCGCCCAAGGCCTGGGTCTCCCTAAGCCTAAGGGTTGGGGCTCCCAAGGCTGGGGCTCCAAAAGCCTAAGGGCTGGGCCCTCCCAGGCCTGGGGCTCCCTAAGTCTAAGGGCTTGGCGCCCTAGGCCTGGGGCTCTCTAAATCTAAGGTCTTGGGCGCCCAAGGCCTGGGGCTCCCTAAGCCTAAGTCCTAGGGCGCCCCAGGCCTGGGGCTCCCTTAGCCTAAGGGCTGGGGCGTCCCAGGCCGGGGCTCCCAAACCTACGGGTTGGGGCGCCCCTGCCTGGGGCTCCCTAAGCCTAAGTGCTTGGCGCCCCAGGCCTGGGGCTCCCTAAGCCTAAGTTCTGGGGCGCCCCAGGCCAGGTGCTCCCTAAGCCTAAGGGCTGGGGCGCCGCAGGCCTAGGGCTCCCTAAGTCTAAGGGCTGGTGCGCCCCAGGCCCGGGCTCCCTAAGCCTAAGCGCTGGGGCGCCCCAGTCCTGGGGCTCCCTAAGCCTAAGGTCTGGGGCGCCACAGGTCTGGGGCTCCCAAAGCCTAAGTGCTGGGGCGTCCCAGGCCTGGGGCTCTCAAAGCCTAAGGGCTGGGGCGCCCTAGGCCTGTGGCTCCCTTTTCTTAAGGACTGGGGCACCCCAGGCCTGGGGCTCCCAAAGCCTAAGGGTTTGGGGCGCCACAGGCCTGGGGCTCCCTAAGCCAATGGGCTGGCCCGCACCAGGACAGGGGTCCCAAATACTAAGGGCTGGGGCGCCCCAGGCCTTGGGCTCCCAAAGCCTAAGGGCTGGGGCGCCCAGGTCTGGGGCTCCCAAAGCCTAAGGGCTGGGGCGCCCCAAGCCTGGGACTCCCTAAGCCTAAGGGCTGGGGCACCCCAGGCCTTGGGCTACCAAAACATAAGTGCTGGTGCGCGCAAGGCCTGGGGCTCCCTAAGCCTAAGGGCTGGGGCGCCCCAGGCCTGGGGCTCCTAAAGCATAAGGGCTGGGGAGCCCCGGGCCTGGGGCTTCCTATGCCTAAGGGCTGGGGCGTTCCAGACCTGGGGCTCCCAAAGCCTAAGGGCTTTGGCGCCCCAGTCCTGGGGCTCCCAAACCTAAGGGCTGGGGCACCCAGGCCTGGGGTTCCCTTTTCCTAAGGACTGGGGCAGCCCAGGACTGGGGCTCCCAAAGCCTAAGGGCTTGGGCACCACAGGCCTGGGGCTCCCTAAGCCTAAGGACTGGGGCTCCCCAGGACTGGGGTCCCAAATCCTAAGAGCTGGGGCGCCCCAGGTCTTGGGCTCCCAAAGCCGAAGGGCTGGGGCGCCCCATGCTTGGCGCTCCCAAAGCTTAAGGGCTGGGGCGCCCCAGGCCTGGCGCTCCCAAAGCCAAAGGGCTGGGGCGCCCCAAGCCTGGGACTCACTAAGCCTAAGGGCTGGGGCGCCCCAGGCCTTGGGTTCCCAAAGCCTAAGTGCTGGGGCACCCCAGGGCGGGGGCTTCCTAAGCATAAGGGCTGGGGCGCCCCAGGCCTGGGGCTCTCATAGCCTAAGGGCTGGGGCGCACCGGGCCTGGGGCTTCCTATGCCTAAGGGCTGGGGCGCCCCAGGCGTGGGGCTCCCTAAGCGTAAGGACTGGGACGTCCCTGTCCTAGGGCTCCCTAAGCCTAAGGCCTGGGGCGCCCAAGGCCCGGGCTCCCTAAGCCTAAGCGCTGGGGCGCCTCAGTCCTGGGGCACCCAAAGCCTAAGGGCTGGGGCACCCCATGCCTGGGGCTCCCTTTTCCTAAGGATTGGGGCACCCCAGGCCTGGGGCTCCCAAAGCCTAAGGGCCGGGGCGCCCTAGGCCTGGGGCTCCCTAAGCATATGGGATGGGTTCCCCCAGGCCTGGGCCTCCCTAAGCCTAAGTACTGGTGCGCCCCAGGCCAGGTGCTCCCTAAGCCTAAGGGCTGGGGCACCCCAGGCCCGGGCTCCCTAAGCCTAAGCGCTGGGGCGCCCCAGTCCTGGAGCACCCAATGCCTAAGGGCTGGGGCGCCCCAGACCTGGGGCTCCCTTTTCCTAAGGACTGGGGCACCCCAGGCCTGGGGCTCCCAAAAGCGAAGGGCTGGGGCACCCCATGCCTTCGGCTCCCAAAGCCTAAGGTCTGGGGCGCCCCAAGCCTGGGACTCCCTAAGCCTAAAGGCTTAGGTACCCCAGGCCTGGGGCTCTCAAAGCCTAAGGGCTGGGGCGTCCCGGGCCTGGGGCTTCCTATGCCTAAGGGCTGGTGCGCCCCAGGCGTGGGGCTCCCTAAGGTTAAGAGCTGGGGCGCCCCAGTCCTGGGGCTCCTTAGCCTAAGGGCTGGGGCGCCACAGGCCTGGGGTCCCAAAGCTTAAGGGCTGGTGCCCCCCGGGCCTGGGGCTTCCTAAGCCTAAGGGCTGGGGCGCCCCAGGCCTGGGGCTCCCTAAACCTAAAGGCTGGGGCTCCCCAAGCCTGGGGTCCCAATGCTTAAGGGTTGGTGCGCCCAAGGCCTGGGGCTCCCTAAGCCTAAGGGTTGGGGCTCCCTAGGCTGGGGCTCCAAAATCCTAAGGGCTGGGCCGTCCCAGGCCTGGGTCTCCCTAAGTCTAAGGGCTGGGCGCCCTAGGCCTGGGGCTCTCTAAATCTAAGGTCTTGGGAGCCCAAGGCCTGGGGCTCCCTAAGCCTAAGTCCTAGGGCGCCCCAGGCCTGGGGCTCTCTTAGCCTAAAGGCTGGGGCGTCCCAGGCCGGGGCTCCCAAACCTACGGGCTGGGGCGCCCCAGGCCAGGTGCTCTCTAAGCCTAAGGGCTGGGGCGCCCCAGGCCTAGGGCTCCCTAAGACTAAGGGCTGGGGCGCCCCAGGCCTAAGGCTCCCTAAGACTAAGGGCTGGTGCGCCCCAGGCCCGGGCTCCCTAAGCCTAAGGGCTGGGGCGCCCCAGTCCTGGGGCTCCCTAAGCCTAAGGGCTGGGGCGCCACAGGTCTGGGGCTCCCAAAGCCTAAGTGCTGGGGCGTCCCAGGCCTGGGGCTCTCAAAGCCTAAGGGCTGGGGCGCCCCAGGTCTGGGACTCCCTAAGCATATGGGGTGGGTCGCCCCAGGCCCTGGGGCTCCCTAAACCTAAGTACAGGGGAGCCCCAAGACTGGGGCTCCCTAAGCCTAAATTCTGGGGCGCCCCAGGCGAGGTGCTCTCTAAGCCTAAGTGCTGGGGCGCCCTAGGCCTGTGGCTCCCTTTTCCTAAGGACTGGGGCACCCCAGGCCTGGGGCTACCAAAGCCTAAGGGTTTGGGGCGACACAAGCCTGGGGCTCCCTAAAACTAAGGGCTGGGGCGCCCCAGGACTGGGGTCCAAAATACTAAGGGCTGTGGCGCCCCAGGCCTTGGGCTCCCAAAGCCTAAGGGCTGGGGCGCCCAGGTCTGGGGCACCCAAAGCCTAAGGGCTGGGGCGCCCCAAGCCTGGGACTCCCTAAGCCTAAGGGCTGGGGCACGCCAGGCCTTGGGCTACCAAAGCATAAGTGCTGTTGCGCGCAAGGCCTGGGGCTCCCTAAGCCTAAGGGCTGGGGCGCCCCAGTCCTGGGGATCCTAAAGCATAAGGGCTGGGGAGCCCCGGGCCTGGGGCTTCCTATCCCTAAGGGCTGGGGCACTCCAGGCGTGGGGTTCCCAAAGCCTAAGGGCTGGGGCTCACAGGGCCTGGGGCTTCCTAAGCCTAAGGGCTGGGGCGCCCCAGTTCTGGGGCTCCTTAACCTAAGGGCTGTGGCGACCCAGGCCTGGGGTTCCCAAGGCCTAAGGGCTGGGGCGCACCAGACCTGGGGCTCCCAAAGCCTAAGGGCTTGGGCGCCGCAGTCCTGGGGCCCCCAAAGCTAAGGGCTGGGGCGCCCAGGCCTGGGGCTCCCTAAGCCTAAGGACTGGGGCGCCCCAGGACTGGGGTCCCAAATCCAAAGGGCTGGGGCGCCCAAGGCCTGGCGCTCCAAAAGCCTAAGGGCTGGGGCGACCCAAGCCTGGGACTCACTAAGCCTAAGGGTTGGGGCGCCCCAGGCCTTGGGTTCCCAAAGCCTAAGTGCTGGGGCACCCCAGGGGGGGGCTTCCTAAGCATAAGGGCTGGGGCGCCCCGGGCCTGGGGCTTCCTATGCCTAAGGGCTGGGGCGCCCCAGGCCTGGGGCTCCCTAAGCGTAAGGACTGTGGCGCCCCAGTCCTGGGGCTCCTTAGCCTTAGAGCTTGGGCGCCCAGGACTGGGGTCCTAAAGCCTAAAGGCTGGTGGCCTCAGGCCTGGGGCTCCCTAAGCCTAAGGGCTGGGGCGCCCCAGGCCTAGGGCTCCCTAAGCCTAAGGCCTGGGTCGCCCCAGGGCCGGGCTCCCTAAGCCTAAGCGGTGGGGCACCCCACGCCTGGGGCTCCCTTTTCCTACGGACTGGGCACCCCAGGCCTGGGGCTCCCAAAGCCAAAGGGCTGGGGCGCCCCAGGCCTGGTGCACCCAATGCCAAAGGGCTGGGGTGCCCCAGCCATGGGGCTCCCTAAGCTTAAGGGCTGGGGCGCCCAAAACCTGGGGCTCCCTAAGCCTAAAGGTTTTATCGCCCCACCTGGGGCTCCCTAAGCCTTAGTGCTGGGGTGCCCCTGGCCTGGGGCTCCCTAAGCCTAAGGGCGGGGGCGCCCCAGGCCTAGGGCTCCCTAAGCCTAAGGGCTGGGGCGCCCCAGACCCGGGCTCCCTAAGCCTAAGCACTGGGGCGCCTCAGTCCTGGGGCACCCAAAGCCTTAGGGCTGGGGCGCCCCAGGCCTGGGGCTCCCTTTTCCTAAGGACTGGGGCACCCCAGGCCTGGGGCTCCCAAAGCCAAAGGGCTGGGGCGTCCCAGGCCTGGGGCTCCCAAAGCTAAAGGGCTGGGGCGCCCCAGCCATGGGGCTCCCTAAGCTTAAGGGCTGGGGCGCTGAAAGCCTAGAGCTCCCTAAGCCTAAAGGTTTTATCGCCCCACCTGGGGCTCCCTAAGCCTAAGTGCTGGGGCGCCCTTGGTCTGTGGCTCCCTTTTCCTAAGAACTGGGGCACCCCAGGCCTGGGGCTCCCAAAGCCTATGTGTTTGGGGCGCCACAGGCCTGGGGCTCCCTAAGCCCAAGGGCTGGGACGCCCCAGGACTGGGCTCCCAAAGCCTAAGGGCTGGGGCGCCCAGGGCTGGGGCTCCCAAAGCCTAAGTGCTGGGGCGCCCCAAGCCTGGGACTCCCTAAGCCTAAGGGCTGGGGCACGCCAGGCCTTGGTCAAGCAAAGCATAAGTGCTGGTGCGCGCAAGGCCTGGGGCTCCCTAAGCCTAAGGGCTGGGGCGCCCCAGGCCTGGGGCTCCTAAAGCATAAGGGCTGGGGAGCCCCGGGCCTGGGGCTTCCTATGCCTAAGGGCTGGGGCGCTCCAGGCGTGGGGTTCCCAAAGCCTAAGGGCTGTGGCTCCCAGGGCCTGAGGCTTCCTAAGCCTAAGGGCTGGGGCGCCCCAGTTCTGGGGCTCCTGAACCTAAGGGCTGTGGCGCCCCAGGCCTGGGGCTCCCAAGGCCTAAGGGCTGGGGCGCACCAGACCTGGGGCTCCCAAAGCCCAAGGGCTTGGGTGCCGCAGTTCTGGGGCCCCCAAAGCTAAGGGCTGGGGCGCCCAGGCCTGGGGCTCCCTAAGCCTAAGGACTGGGGCGCCCCAGGACTGGGGTCCCAAATCCTAAGAGCTGGGGCTCCCCAGGCCTTGGGCTCCCAAAGCCGAAGGGCTGGGGCGCCCCAGGCTTGGCGCTCCCAAAGCCTAAGGGCTGGGGCGCCCAAGGCCTGGCACTCCCAAAGCCTAAGGGCTGGGGCGCCCCAAGCCTGGGACTCACTAAGCCTAAGGGCTGGGGCGCCCCAGGCCTTGGGTTCCCAAAGCCTAAGTGCTGGGGCACCCCAGGGGGGGGCTTCCTAAGCATAAGGGCTGGGGCGCCCCAGGCCTGGGTCTCTCATAGCCTAAGGGCTGGGGCGCCCCGGGCCTGGGGCTTCCTATGCCTAAGGGCTGGGGCGCCCCAGGCCTGGGGCTCCCTAAGCGTAAGGTCTGTGGCGCCCCAGTCCTGGGTCTCCTTAGCCTTAGAGCTGGGGCGCCCAGGCCTGGGGTCCCAAAGCCTAAAGGCTGGTGGCCCCAGGCCTGGGGCTTCCTAAACCTAAGGACTGGGGCGCCCCAGGCCTGGGGCTCCCTAAGCATATGGATGGGTTCCCCCAGGCCTGGACCTCCCTAAGCCTAAGTTCTGTGGCGCCCCCGGCCAGGTGCTCCCTAAGCCTAAGGACTGGGCCGCCCCAGGCCTAGGGCTCCCTAAGCCTAAGGCCTGGGGCGCCCCAGGGCCGGGATCCCTAAGCCTAAGCGCTGGGGCACCCCAGGCTTGGGACTCCCTTTTCCTAAGGACTGGGGCACCCCAGGCCTGGGGCTCCCAAAGCCAAAGGGCTAGGGCGCCCCAGGCCTGGGGCACCCAAAGCCAAAGGGCTGGGGTGCCCCAGCCATGGGGCTCCCTAAGCTTAAGGGCTGGGGCGCCCAAAGCCTGGGGCTCCCTAAGCCTAAAGGTTTTATCCCCCCACCTGGGGCTCCCTAAGCCTTAGTGCTGGGGTGCCCCTGGCCTGGGGCTCCCTAAGCCTAAGGGCTGGGGCGCCCCAGGCCTAGGGCTCCCTAAGCCTAAGGGCTGGGGCGCCCCAGGCCCGGGCTCCCTAAGCCTAAGCACTGGGGCGCCTCAGTCCTGGGGCACCCAAAGCCTTAGGGCTGGGGCGCCCCAGGCCTGGGGCTCCATTTTCCTAAGGACTGGGGCACCCCAGGCCTGGGGCTCCCAAAGCCAAAGGGCTGCGGCGTCCCAGGCCTGGTGCTCCCAAAGCTAAAGGGCTGGGGCGCCCCAGCCATGGGGCTCCCTAAGCTTAAGGCCTGGGGCGCCCAAAGCCTGGAGCTCCCTAAGCCTAAAGGTTTTATCGCCCCACCTGGGGCTCCCTAAGCCTAAGTGCTGGGGCGCCCTTGGTCTGTGGCTCCCATTCCTAAGAACTGGGGCACCCCATGCCTGGGGCTCCCAAAGCCTAAGGGTTTGGGGCGCCACAGGCCTGGGGCTCCTAAGCCTAAGGGCTGGGACGCCCCAGGACTGGGGTCCCAAATCCTAAGGGCTGGGGCGCCCCAGGCCTTGGGCTCCCAAAGTCCAAGGGCTGGGGCGCCCCGGTCTAGGGCTCCCAAAGCCTAAGGGCTGGGGCGCTCCAAGCCTGGGACTCCCTAAGCCTAAGGGCTGGGGCACCCCAGGCCTTGGGCTACCAAAGCATAAGTGCTGGTGCGCGCAAGGCCTGGGGCTCCCTAAGCCTAAGGGCTGGGGCGCCCCAAGCCTGGGGCTCCTAAAGCATAAGGGCTGGGAAGCCCCGGGCCTGGGGCTTTCTATGCCTAAGGGCTGGGCCGCTCCAGGCGTGGGGTTCCCAAAGCCTAAGGGCTGGGCCTCCCTGGGCCTTGGGCTTCCTAAGCCTAAGGGCTGGGGCGCCCCAAGCCTGGGGCTCCCTAATCCTAAGGGCTGGGGTGCCCCAGACCTGGGGCTCCCTAAACCTAAATGCTGGGGCGCCCCTTTTCTGGGGCTCCTTAACCTAAGAGCTGTGGCGCCCCAGGCCGGGGGCTCCCAAGGCCTAAGGTCTGGGGCGCCCCAGACCTGGGGCTCCCAAAGCCTAATGGCTTGGGCGCCCCAGGCCTGGGGCTCCCAAAGCTAAGTGCTGGGGCGCCCAGGCCTGGGGCTCCATTTCCTAAAACTGGGGCAGCCCCAGGCCTGGGGCTCCCAAAGCCTAAGGGCTGGGGCGCCACAGGCCTGGGGTTCCCTAAGCCTAAGGACTGGGGCACCCCAGGACTGGGGTCCCAAATCCTAAGAGCTGGGGCGCCCCAGGCCTTGGGCTCCCAAAGCATATGGGGTGGGTCGCCCCAGGCTCTGGGGCTCCCTAAACCTAAGTACAGGGGAGCCCCAAGACTGGGGCTCCCTAAGCCTAAATTCTGGGGCGCCCCAGGAGATGTGCTCCCTAAGCCTAAGTGCTGAGGCGCCCTAGGCCTGTGGCTCCCTTTTCCTAAGGACTGGGGCTCCCCAGGACTGGGGCTCCCAAAGCCTAAGGGTTTGGGGCGCCACAGGCCTGGGGCTCCCTAAGCCGAAGGGCTGGGGCACCCTATGCCTTGGGCTCCCAAAGCCTAAGGTCTGGGGCGCCCCAAGCCTGTGACTCCCTAAGCCTAAGGGCTGGGGCGCCACAGGCCTGGGGTCCCAAAGCCTAAGCGCTGGTGCGCCCCGGGCCTGGGGCTTCCTAAGCCTAAGGGCTGGGGCGCCCCAGGCCTGGGGCTCCCTAAACCTAAAAGCTGTGGCGCCCCAGGCCTGGGGTCCCAATGCTTAAGGGTTGGTGCGCCCAAGGCCTGGGGCTCCCTAATCCTAAAGATTGGGGCTCCCTAGGCTGGGGCTCCAAAAGCCTAAGGGCTGGCCCGTCCCAGGCCTGGGGCTCCCTAAGCCTAAGGGCTGGGGCGCCGCAAATCTGGTGCTCCCTAATCCTAATGTTGGGGCACACCAGAACTGGGTTTCCCTAAGCCGAAGTGCTGGGGCGCCCCTGGCCAGTTTCTCCCTAAGCCTAAGGGCTGGGGCGCCCCACGCATGAGGCTCCCTAAGCCTAAGAGCTGGGAGCCCTAGGCCTGCGGCTCTCTGACTCTAAGGTCTTGGGCGCCCAAGGCCTGGGGCTCCCTAAGCCTAAGTCCTAGGGCGCCCCAGGCCTGGGGCTCCCTTAGCCTAAGGGCTAGGGCGTCCCAGGCCGGGTATCCCAAACCTACGGGTTGGGGCGCCCCAGGCCTGGGGCACCCTAAGACTATGGGATGGGTCGCCCCAGGCCTGGGACACTCAAAGCCTAAGTGCTTGGCGCCCCAGGCCTGGGGCTCCCTAAGCCTAAGTTCTGGGGCACCCCAGGCCTGGTGCTCCCTAAGCCTAAGTGCTTTGCGCCCCAGGCCTGGGGCACCCTAAGCCTAAGGGCTGGGGCGCCCCAGGCCCGGGCTCCCTAAGCCTAAGCGCTGGGGCGCCCCAGTCCTGGGGCTCCCTAAGCCTAAGGGCTGGGGCGCCACAGGCCTTGGGCTCCCAAAGCCTAAGGGCTGGGGCGTCCCAGGCCTGGGGCTCCCAAAGCCTAAGGGCTGGGGCGCCCCAGGTCTGGGGCTCCCTAAGCATATGGGGTGGGTCACCCCAGGCCCTGGGGCTCCCTATACCTAAGTGCAATGGAGCCCCAGGACTGGGGCTCCCTAAGCATAAGTTCTGGGGCGCCCCAGGCGAGGTGCTCCCTAAGCCTAAGTGCTGGGGCGCCTAGGCCTGTGGCTCCCGTTTCCTAAGGACTGGGGCACCCCAGGCCTTGGGCTCCCAAAGCCTAAGGGTTTGGGGCCCACAGGCCTGAGGCTCCCTAAGGCTAAGGGCTGGGGCGCCCCAGGACTGGGGTCCCAAATTCTAAGGGCTGGGGCGCCCCAAGCCTGGGACTCCCTAAGCCTATGTGCTGGGGCACCCCAGGCCTTGGGCTACCAAAGCATAAGTGCTGGTGCGCGCAATGCCTGGGGCTCCCTAAGCCTAAGGGCTGGGGCGCCCCAGGCCTTGGGCTCCCAAAGCCTAAGGGCTGGGGCGCCCAGGTCTGGGGCTCCCAAAGCCTAAGAACTGGGGCGCCCCAAGCTTGGGACTCCCTAAGCCTAAGGGCTGGGGCACCCCAGGCCTTGGGCTACCAAAGCATAAGTGCTGGTGCGCGCAATGCTTGGGGCTCCCTAAGCCTAAGGGCTGGGGCGCCCCAGGCCTGGGGCTCCTAAAGCATAAGGGCTGGGGAGCCCCGGGCCTGGGGCTTCCTATGCCTAAGGGCTGGGGCACTCCAGGCGTGGGGTTCCCAAAGCCTAAGGGCAGGGGCTCCCTGGGCCGGGGGCTTCCTAAGCCTAAGGATGGGGCGCCCCAAGCCTGGGGCTCCCTAATCCTAAGGGCTGGGGCACCCCAGGCCTGGGGCTCCCTAAACTTAAATGCTGGGGTGCCCCAGTTCTGGGGCTCCTTAACCTAAGGGCTGTGGCGCCCCAGGCCTGGGGCTCCCAAGGCCTAAGCGCTAGGGCGCCCCAGACCTGGGGCTCCCATAGCCTAAGGGCTTGGGCACCCCAGTCCTGGGGCTCCCAAAGCTAAGGGCTGGGGCGCCCAGGCCTGGGGCTCCATTTTGCTAAGGACTGGGGCAGCCCCAGCTCTGGGGCTCCCAAAGCCTAAGGGTTTGGGGCCCACAGGCCTGAGGCTCCCTAAGGCTAAGGGCTGGGGCGCCCCAGGACTGGGGTCCCAAATTCTAAGGGCTGGGGCGCCCCAAGCCTGGGACTCCCTAAGCCTATGTGCTGGGGCACCCCAGGCCTTGGGCTACCAAAGCATAAGTGCTGGTGCGCGCAATGCCTGGGGCTCCCTAAGCCTAAGGGCTGGGGCGCCCCAGACCTTGGGCTCCCAAAGCCTAAGGGCTGGGGCGCCCAGGTCTGGGGCTCCCAAAGCCTAAGAACTGGGGCGCCCCAAGCCTGGGACTCCCTAAGCCTAAGGGCTGGGGCACCCCAGGCCTTGGGCTACCAAAGCATAAGTGCTGGTGCGCGCAATGCCTGGGGCTCCCTAAGCCTAAGGACTGGGGCGCCCCAGGCCTGGGGCTCCTAAAGCATAAGGGCTGGGGAGCCCCGGGCCTGGGGCTTCCTATGCCTAAGGGCTGGGGCACTCCAGGCGTGGGGTTCCCAAAGCCTAAGGGCTGGGGCTCCCTGGGCCGGGGGCTTCCTAAGCCTAAGGATGGGGCGCCCCAAGCCTGGGGCTCCCTAATCCTAAGGGCTGGGGCGCCCCAGGCCTGGGTCTCCCTAAACCTAAATGCTGGGGTGCCCCAGTTCTGGGGCTCCTTAACCTAAGGGCTGTGGCGCCCCAGGCCTGGGGCTCCCAAGGCCTAAGCGCAAGGGCGCCCCAGACCTGGGGCTCCCATAGCCTAAGGGCTTGGGCACCCCAGTCCTGGGGCTCCCAAAGCTAAGGGCTGGGGCGCCCAGGCCTGGGGCTCCATTTTCCTGAGGACTGGGGCAGCCCCAGCTCTGGGGCTCCCAAAGCCTAAGGGTTTGGGGCCCACAGGCCTGAGGCTCCCTAAGGCTAAGGGCTGGGGCGCCCCAGGACTGGGGTCCCAAATTCTAAGGGCTGGGGCGCTCCAAGCCTGGGACTCCCTAAGCCTATGTGCTGGGGCACCCCAGGCCTTGGGCTACCAAAGCATAAGTGCTGGTGCGCGCAATGCCTGGGGCTCCCTAAGCCTAAGGGCTGGGGCGCCCCAGACCTTGGGCTCCCAAAGCCTAAGGGCTGGGGCGCCCAGGTCTGGGGCTCCCAAAGCCTAAGAACTGGGGCGCCCTAAGCCTGGGACTCCCTAAGCCTAAGGGCTGGGGCACCCCAGGCCTTGGGCTACCAAAGCATAAGTGCTGGTGCGCGCAATGCCTGGGGCTCCCTAAGCCTAAGGGCTGGGGCGCCCCAGGCCTGGGGCTCCTAAAGCATAAGGGCTGGGGAGCCCCGGGCCTGGGGCTTCCTATGCCTAAGGGCTGGGGCACTCCAGGCGTGGGGTTCCCAAAGCCTAAGGGCTGGGGCTCCCTGGGCCGGGGGCTTCCTAAGCCTAAGGATGGGGCGCCCCAAGCCTGGGGCTCCCTAATCCTAAGGGCTGGGGCACCCCAGGCCTGGGACTCCCTAAACCTAAATGCTGGGGTGCCCCAGTTCTGGGGCTCCTTAACCTAAGGGCTGTGGCGCCCCAGGCCTGGGGCTCCCAAGGCCTAAGCGCTAGGGCGCCCCAGACCTGGGGCTCCCATAGCCTAAGGGCTTGGGCACCCCAGTCCTGGGGCTCCCAAAGCTAAGGGCTGGGGCGCCCAGGCCTGGGGCTCCATTTTCCTAAGGACTGGGGCAGCCCCAGGCCTGGGGCTCCCAAAGCCTAAGGGCTGGGGCACCACTGGCCTGGGGCTCACTAAGCCTAAGGACTGGAGGCCCCAGGAATGGGGTCCCAAATCCTAAGAGCTGGGGCGCCCCAGGCCTTGAGCACCCAATGCAGAAGTGCTGGGGCACCCCAGGCCTGGGGCTCCCAAAGCCTAAGAGCTGGGGCGCCCCAAGCCTGGGACACACTAAGCCTAAGGGCTGGGGCGCCCCAGGCCTTGGGTTCCCAAAGCCTAAGTGCTGGGGCACCCCAGGGCTGGGGCTCTCATAGCCTAAGGGCTAGGGCACCCCGGGCCTGGGGCTTCTCATGCCTAAGGGCTGGGGCATCCCAGGCGTGGAGCTCCCTAAGCGTAAGGACTAGGGCGCCCCAGTCCATGGGCTCCTTAGCCTAAGAGCTGGGGCGCCCAGGCCTGGGGTCCCAAAGCCTAAAGACTGGTGGCCCCAGGCCTGGGGCTCCCTAAGCCTAAGGGCTGGGGCGCCCCAGGCCTGGGGCTCCCTAAGTCTAAGGGCTTTGGCGCCCCAGGCCTGGGGCTCCCTAAGAATATGGATGGGCCCCCCCGCCTGGACCTCCCTAAGCCTAAGTTCTGAGGCGACCCAGGCCAGGTGCTCCCTAAGCCTAAGGGCTGGGGTGCCCCAGGCCTAGGGCTCCCTAAGCCTAAGGGCTGCGGCGCCCCAGGCCCGGGCTCCCTAAGCCTAAGCGCTAGGGCGCCCCAGGCCTGGGGCTCCCTTTTCCTAAGGACTGGGGCACCCCAGGCCTGGCGCTCCCAAAGCCAAAGGGCTGGGGCGCCCCAGGCCTGGTGCTCCCAAAGCCAAAGGGCTGGGGCGCCCCAGCCATGGGGCTCCCTAAGCTTAAGGGCTGGGGCGCCCAAAGCCTGGGGCTCCCTAAGCCTAAAGGTTTTATCGCCCCACCTGGGGCTCCCTAAGCCTTAGTGCTGCGGTGCCCCTGGCCTGGGGTTCCCTAAGCCTAACGGCTGGTGTGCCCCTGCCCTAGGGCTCCCTACCTAAGGACTTGGGCGCCACAGGCCTGGGGCTCCCTAAGCATATGGGATGGGTCCCCCCAAGCCTGGGACTCCCTAAGCGTAAGGGCTGGGGCTCCCCAGGCCTAGGGCTCCCTAAGCCTAAGGGTTGGCGCGTCCCAGGCCTGGGCTCCCTAAGCCTAAGCGCTGGGGCACCTCAGTCCTGGGGCACCCAAAGCCTAAGGGTTGGGGCGCCCCAGGCCTGGGGTTCCCTTTTCCTAAGGACTGGGGCACCCCAGGCCTGGGGCTCCCAAAGCCAAAGGGCTGGGGCGTCCCAGGCCTGGTGCTCCCAAAGCTAAAGGGCTGGGGCGCCCCAGCCATGGGGCTCCCTAAGCTTAAGGGCTGGGTCGCCCAAAGCCTGGAGCTCCCTAAGCCTAAAGGTTTTATCGCCCCACCTGGGGCTCCCTAAGCCTAAGTGCTGGGGCGCCCTAGGCCTGTGGCTCCCTTTTCCTAAGGACTGGGGCACCCCAGGCCTGGCGCTCCCAAAGCCAAAGGGCTGAGGCGCCCCAGGCCTGGTGCTCCCAAAGCCAAAGGGCTGGGGCGCCCCAGCCATGGGGCTCCCTAAGCTTAAGGGCTGGGGCGCCCAAAGCCTGGGGCTCCCTAAGCCTAAAGGTTTTATCGCCCCACCTGGGGCTCCCTAAGCCTTAGTGCTGCGGTGCCCCTGGCCTGGGGTTCCCTAAGCCTAACGGCTGGTGTGCCCCTGCCCTAGGGCTCCCTACCTAAGGACTTGGGCGCCACAGGCCTGGGGCTCCCTAAGCATATGGGATGGGTCCCCCCAAGCCTGGGACTCCCTAAGCGTAAGGGCTGG